>NC_071467.1:106304399-106606709 GCF_028500815.1 Rissa tridactyla | reverse complement strand
ATGTTCTTTGTGGTATGTTTTGGGAAAGAAGTCCAAGAAGGACAAATTTAAACAGTCATTTGAAAAACAGGCTGCCTGCTTTTCTTGCTTTATTCTGATTCCTCCCACTCATCAGTAAAATGAAAATATTATCCAAAAAATTCCAGGAAAGTGATTTCAAGGAAAAAAGAACTAGTTGGCAACTTCTATAAATAGGCCTTGTTATTTCTTTCAGCTTTTCTGCTTTGTGGTCAGTGGTTCTCCCCCATCAAACAGGTTTGTTTTCCCCCTGCAGTCTGCTCTAAATATATCAAAATGCATATTCTAAGGTAGATTGTTTAAGGACTTCACTGTGTTTTAAGTTTGCCTACAGTTTAGTTGGCATCGGTGTAGATAATTTCTATCTCAAACAGGGTTAATATTTGGACACATGATAGAAGGCAACTGTTAACAGCAGCTTGATAGAGTGCCACTTGCCGGCAGCGTGTCTGTGGGATCTGAGGACTGTGACGGCTGTGCCTGGAAGCGAACAGCTGCTTGTTGAAGATGTGAATGACCTCAGCTGTCTGGCCCTACTGCCAGACTCTGCTGTTGTCCTCATAGAGCTGACACGAGCTAATGTTCACTTCCTCCTCACTCTTCCCCGGGTCAGGCACTACTCTTTAGCACCCAATTTCCCTGGCAGTTTGTGTGAATGCACTAGAATATGAAAGCGTGCAGCCAAAGTGTGTCACAGACTCAGCTCTGCTGCTCTTTTACCTTGGATGTGACCTATAGCAGAGGTTCAGACAGGCAGCCTGGGGAACTGGTACCTTCAACCATTGCAGTCAGACTCAGTAAAGCTCACCTCGGAGCACCCTTCACCCAGGTTAGTTAGTTGCAAACTTAAGAAAAAAAGGTAGACATTATATCTTTGCTTACACACCAGGTATGAAAAACAGATTATTGCTTCATTTTTGCAGCAAGATGTTATCACTTCCTCTGTCAAGTTCCTTCAAGTTCCTATCTTTCTGACAAGTGTACTGTCAAAACTTGGATGCTGGATTCACACTGATATCACATCACTTCTGCATAAAGAGATAATTTTGCATTTCTCTTTTAATATGTATATAACCACGTATTGATTTTGGGGCAATAGTGTGATATGTTTTACTTCTGTTTATCTTCTGATTATGCACAATAACACATAATCCTTTCCCGCAGAAATGCTACCTAATCTCTTATTTTCTATTCTATATTTGTGCAGATATTGTCATAATGCAATATTCTATTGTTTCATCCTTTTCTGCAGCTGTCACACCAAACTGACAGGAACACTTTAAATTGTCTAAAAGTAGGCTGTTTTTCCTAGAAATGTGAAAAGGCGTACTATTGCAGTTCAACTTCGACTCAGTAATTGACTACAACATTTGATGTGTTTCTTGCTATAATAGAAATGTACAGACAATCTCATTATCTACAACCAACACAAACAACTCCTGTGGAATAGACCAGCATTAAGAAAATAATCTGAATCAAATACAAAGATTTGTTTAAAAACCCATTTTATGTTTTGACCCGAATATAAAAGGCAAATAAATAAATCTCAGTCTTTCTCCCCACGACTTTAAGAAAGAGGTGCTCCTAAATGTAATTAAGGTAATGCTCCAGATTACCTATTCCTGGAGGTCTTCCTGGCTAGGAGACATTCTCCCAGTAATGAGAGGCATTTCAGATTCTCCTAAATGTCATCTCTGGGGTTGCTTTCTCACTTTCCAGAGAAGAGTTTCCAGTTAGAGCTTGCCATGAAAAAAGTACTTAGGTCTTCTTCCTCGTCCTTTCAGCAGCTTCCATAAAATTCTCAAAGGAAGCCCTTTTTTCTCCCTTCTCCTTTCCTTTACGGAAATTCTAAGACAGCTATTTTCAGTCCTTTCCTCTGCCAGACTCTGCTGATTCTTTCCCAAGGTGGAGGGAAGAAAGGGAAAAACTACTACAGCTCCTAAGGGAGCAGAAGTTTGGATTGAAGTGAACCGGAAGCCAAAAGAGTGCATAAACACACGATGTTAAAGTTGAACTCAAGTGAGTACTGGGTTCATTTGAGAGCTGGAGGATGAAGTGACTTCCTAAGCTGAGGAACGGCTAGCCAGAATGGCAGGGTACAAACAGCCTTTCAGTTAAGTAGACTATTGAACTACTAGAGCTTCAGAAAGATATTTTTATATCTTTAAGATTTGAAAGACTTTAAAGTAAAATTTTTTAAAGCTTTTAATTATCTGTGAAAAATAGGCTGTTCTGTTGATTTCAATGGAAATTTCAGTGGAGACATACTTTGAAGGTCAATGAAAAACTACTTCATCTTTTCAGTTGTAGGTCTAGTTTATTCTGAAGGATTACTTAGAGTTTGGGAACAATACTAGTGAGCCCCTCTACATAAGTGTTTATTTCAGAGAAAGCAGCTGAATTCAAAAAACTTAATCACTATTTTTTTCCACGTTTTTAGCTTTTCTAAAACATTTGTGTATGTTATAAAGCTTTCCAGGTTTCTTTCCTCTGTGAATGTGAACACTAACATCACTGTGTGAAGTGAACATTAACCTGGAATACTTCAACATTTATACGGTTTCAGTTTAACAATCAAATAAATATAGAAAATAGGCAAAGTTCCCAAATTTTCATTGTGCTTGAAGTTTCTTTATCCCAAACAAAATGTTCATAATACCTCATATGTTGTATTTATTAATTATTGCGTGTATCACAGCTTCGTCAAGAGAATACATATAGTAGCAGGCCTCAATGAAGAACAAAGATTCTAACTTAGTAAGGCTAAGTACCCCAGCCAGGTCCCCCTGCTTCATAAATTCCGCGTAGTCCCACAGATTTCCCCTCTAATGTCCCAAATCCTCATGTTTATCTTGTTTCCCCGCTCTTATCAGTTAGAAAGTTCAAGTGACCTTCTCCAAAGCTGTACCTGGAGTTTCTTAATCAGTCAATGAGTGGAGACTTCTGGTGTTTGGCGTTGTCTCCGTTATCCCCTCTATATCAGACATATGTTTCTGTGTGTTATTGTTTATCACTTTCCCTTTTACTTATTATTCCCTTTGCATTGAAAAAGTCCTTGACTGGATAACCTTAATAAAGCAGATTCTCTCACCTTCCACATACCCTTACATTGCTAACCACTACAACCCTTTTTTCAGAAGGTATTGCACTTGCAGTCACAGAAAGACAAAGGCAGAGGGGAAGATCCAGAGAATGCATCCATTAAATATTGTATTGTAGTAAACTGGTAGAAACATTAACGAGACTACTAAAATTTATGCATGCATATTTATCAATTACAGAAATATATGTATTTTATGAGGCTGTTCTAATTACAGCATTTGTCTTTCCGTATTATTATTATCACAATTATTTTATGAATTTTCTTATACATATGAAATAATTTGAGATCTTTCATGATGAAAGGCACTATTTAGGCACTTACTACTCATATCTTCTTGCAGTTCACCAGTCAGCAATGTGAGAGATTGACTACTTGCATAGGACAGTGAGAAAATGCCACCATGTCCCTACCCCTACCCTTTCAAATGCAGATTAAGAAAATTACAGGGAAAGAACTGTGACTGCATGACTCTGAGTTGTAGTTCCTCCCACTGTTGTGTGGTTTATGTACCTTGTATTATATAAAGTAATGCTAATACGTATTATCCAGTCTTATATCAAGATTATAGGAAAACATTGCTCCCCCCATAGAAATTAAGAAAAACATTTCTTGCTGATTGTCATGTGATCAAGATTTTACCCCAGAAATATTAAAAAGCTGTTAAGATATTTAGACTAAGCAATGTGTCTTGGACAACATATGTGAAGAAGGATAAGCATTTAAAATAGAATTTCTTAATTTAAAAAAGCTTATACCGGTCTTAAATGATTGTTAATCTCCGCATTCTTAGCATTGTGCAGCATGTTAAGATTGCTGACTGTTGGGAAAACTGGGGAAACCTGAATACTTTATGTTTCTTACATTTAATCTTCTCACTGTAAACCAAGACTGAAAAATCAAAAACCTCAAATTAAGGCAAAAAACATGCACTGTAATGATATGAATAGAAAGCATGGAAAATCCTGAAAATATGGTAAGTCCTGAAAACCCTCAAGCCATAACATTTTCAAGCCTTACACAGCTTTAATGATCTGTAACTAGCAAGGCAGAAATCATATTTGCCTCCAGAAAAAAGATATAAAAAAGGTTTACAATAGCAACTGACAGAAGCCTGTCTCAGGCTTTATTTGTCTAAACGAGATTATCCATAAACCTAGCTAGTTTGAATTCCCTGGCTTAATTCACTTCTGGGTGGAGTTAAGTATATAGCTATGATAGATTTGTTAAGCTTTCAATGCTCACAATCTGTCAGTTCACAGATGCAATAGCCTGAAGCCATGTCTGGAGAGAAGGTTTAATCCTTTGATTTAATGTAGTATCAAGTCAGGAGTTGTCAAAGTCTTCCCATCACATTTGATTAAAGTTTATATATGCAACTTGTATGAATATATATATATATTTCACTGAACAGTTTCCATTGCAATTTAGAGTTTTCCCTACATGGGATAATTTTAAATAAAAGAGCAAGTATGTGGGTGGTTCCCTTTATTACAAAGGTGATGAAAGCTGGAAAAGAAATGCGTTAGTATGAAGTGCACGCCACACTATTTAGTAATTTGGTGTGTCTTGTCCACAACAAAATCACTTTATCAATGTATTAACAGATCTGTCTATTGTAGTCCATTCTCACTACAACTCTATTTGCAGTAGTGTAGGTCCAAATCCAATTAGACTCAAGTATATTAATTACTTAGTGGTTTATGTGAGGCAATTTTTTCTATTTGTCAGGAAGCTACTTGGAAATAAATGCACAGCAGGAAATTACAACAATTAGCAATCTAATAACTAAAAATTTGAGGCCGTATTCTAATAATAATTTTCCAAAGATATGCTCTAACCATTGTTCCTTGATTTCCTTCTGCTTGAAAACACCTACAGACTGTTGAGCACATTTACTTTCAAGAATCCCAGTGTTAATCTATAAATAAACATTGTAACTCAGCATGATATTTTAAGTGTAGAAAGCATAAAATTGTTCTGCATGTAGTGCAGATTAGAAATAAAATGAGCTGGTCAGTGTGAAGGTGGGGCACTGCTACATGGATAGGAAAAACATAGCTTCATGAATTATAACAACAAAAAGTCTACGCTAAACCTCAATATCATCCCAGCAGCTGGATTTTCATGAACTAGAACACCTCTAAAACTCCTTCAAATTTAGTTGTCAAAGTTATTTTCAAACCTCTAGAACATAAGGAATCACATAATGGGCTGGATCATCAACTCCTGTAAACTGGCAAAGCTTTGTTGGAGACAGCATTTTTAAGGACAAGTCACATGATAAACTCGATAAGAATGACAACTAAGAGTTCTGGGAATAAAAAAAAAAGAAGATATTTACACATACACTTATACGTGGCTTAATGTTCTAAAACCTGTTTATATATCCCCTCCACATTTGCTACATAGCATTTCAATGGATAGTTGGTAGCTCTAGCAAGCATTGAGAAATTTTCAGTATGAGCATAAAAATCTTTAAAATGTATTTAATATGTCAAGTAGTTAATTGACCACACTACTAAGAACAGTGATTGTGTGAAGTACAGGTTGTTTTATAAATACAGTGTTCTGTGATTTACAGGAAAAAGTATAGGCCAAACAGCAAAATTTGATTTGCAGCGTAGTCAAAAAATGGTTGTTAGGTGTGTCTAAAAAATATTTACCTGTTATAGGAGATACACATCTAAAATGTATGAATGTTGCATTGTAGCCAAGATTTCTATTATGTTGGTGCTCTGATTCAGCATTCAACCAGGGGAAACCAAATAGGTTTCAACAGGTCTGTACAAGGTTAATAAATCAGCCTGTTTCTACACTGGAAGATGAAAGTGTGTAGGCTACATGAACACTACCATAGAAATAGTCTCTCTTGTAGAATCAGTTGTCAAGAATAATTCCCACAGAGCATAATTACTACACGCCCTCAGTGTGAGGTAATGTCAGAGTGCAGTTTTGTGTGACTAAGGGCTCCAGGGCTGACCCTTTCTTCTACATGCACTGTAGTAGTAATTGTAATACTAGTTTTCATCCTACCGTTTGCTATCTCTACAATTTCTTAATGTCGATTTCAGTGCCAGCTCTTAATGGCTACTGTCCAAATGTGCTGCAGGCCTCCCCACAATTGATCCCAGTTGACTATTAGTGAAACTTAGAGAAAGTAGTTGGATTAACCATGCTAACAAATTAGTAACTACCCAACATGATAAAGATGTAATATAAAAGACATCTGAATAATTGTGAGATAGTGACACACTTAGTCTACCTTTAAAAATAAAATGATTCTGTGTTCAATTTGTAACTGTTTTTAATTGAGATATAAAAGGAGATCTGATGACTAGGCACAGCAGTTACTTCCTACATAAGGACTATGTCTGGTTACTCGTGCTCATGGCAGACACAAACTTCAACCCAATAAATAAATGACCCCTCTGAAGTTGATGGAACCACACAATGTGTAAGTAAGCATGAGCAAGGGTATTCGTCTAGTCCTTGCAAAACAAAGATGACAATTATTTTGTTTCAATGAGTCAAGTCTAGCTGCTCTCAGAAATCAGAATTTCCACTGACACAAATGGAACTTTCCTTGAGTAAAGAGGCAGGATCTAGTTGGACCAAAAATTAGTTTAGAGCCCAGAGGGAACAAGCTGGAACCCTTCATCTCAATGTCAGAGACTGTTCATCCTAAACATTTAAGGATTTTCCAGGATTTGTAAATGTTTCATGAATAATGTGGGCCACACAATTCTTATGAACCATGAACAGCAAAAATAACTTGTAAAAGTATCCAAACTAGAATACTAATTTGGAAATATATCAGTAACTGTCTTTTAAGATTAATTCACCACCGCCACTGGAAGAGTAAAGGGATGCCTTTAATGAAGGTGCCAACCCCACAAACACTTAACTTGGCTTTATGTGTGCACATTATTATCTTCTTTCAAGTCCGTAAGTTAGAACCTATTCCCAGTGTCAGAGACTGGAACCTAAAAGTAATTGTCTCAAAGCTTGCTTAATTTTCTGCAAGCCGTCATGAGCTTTGCCAGGTTTCCTGTCAGGTTTGCCACCTACGGGCTGAAGGGAAGCTGGTGCAGACTTCCGGCAGACCAACAGGATGTCTGGAAGTTTGCCTGCTGTTGCCTGCGTGGTGTACGTGCCAACCAAGTGTACCCCAAATTTATCGTGGCATGATGACTTTGCTAAATCAAGTGCTGCCCAAGCAACAGGGGCAGGAAAATCTCACCCAGCAACCGTGTCAAATGATGATTGGCCAAGCCAAGACCACCTGCATGCTGACTGATTGAACCACAAGCCGACAGGGACTATAAACTAGTGCCATGCCAGACCACAATGGGGGGCGCTCACCACCATCACTTGGGAACTACGGATCAACAGGACGCCGTTGAACTCCAAGGACCGTCGGGATGCCAGCGGGCCTGTGGTGGTGATTATACTCTTGCTGCGTTCCGTAATACTGCTTCTCTCTTTTCTGCCTTTTCTTTACTTCCTTCTTTATTCTATTGCTCGTCTCAGTGACTATTGCTGGGGAATAACAATAAATCTGCAGTGAGCGGCATCTGACCTCATTTGTGTCTTAATCTTGCGCTCAGAATCAGCCCAAACCGCTCCCGGACCAAACGTGGTCGGACTGGGACATAACACCCAGTCATTGGGTGAAGCCATAATTTTAAGAGAAGTAATTTTACAGAATTAGTCTCAGGTTGCTCTTTTTCCTTTTTCATGTACTTACAGAACTGACATCATATTGAGCAACAACAAAAACATTTATATTTAACAAATTAGACTCCAAAAACCTTTGTTTTTGCGTAAAACAATAGAAGGTTTTTCTCATCCTTAGTTTTGAAGGTCTCGTATCTTTCATACAGATTTCACATAGCATACTGGGTGATATTCTTTTCAAATTTTTTTGAGTGAACTACATTAAAGACAGAGCCAGCCCTGAAAGGATTTAAATATGTGGTTCCAGAAACACTGTATTGAAAAACTGGTGTTCAAACTATGCACAAAAGTAGACGCCATGTAGGATAGTTGGAAAGCTAATTATATTTTCTGTAATATTGGTACAAATATACATACTAGCAAAATACATAAATAAGAGTTACATAGAAACAGACTTTAATAAGGGACTGTTTATAATCAGCATTATGGTCACTGAAAATGAGATTCTTCTCCATTACAGACCTAAAATAATTGAAATACAGAATATAAATTTTTTTATTGTTTTTGAGAGGGAAGGGTAGACACAATTACTTTGTAATGTTAATTTTAGCAATTTGCAATGCTGAAAATCTAGGATTATTGAAGTGAATTGTCTCCTTCTCCCCTCTTGCCAAGTTGGAGGTCTGTCCTTATGCCATCCATCATCCAGCATATGTTTGTACTAAAAAAGTGCCTTGCCCACCAAGACCAGACCAACAAGACTAAAAATGTATACTCTTCTAGGTGGCTGTCTAATAGAATACTGCAACATTATGACAAGCAGTTGAAACGACAAAGGCTTAATAGCTGACCTATGACGCAGTTCTTCAATACTCTTGTTAAGTATCATGTTGACTGTGGGGAAAAAAAAAGACACACAAATTGAAAAATATTTTTGCTTTCATTATTTCTAAATGCGGTAACAGTCCGTCATGGCACTGAGTAGGTGGAAGGATTAAGATACTTTAATTTCAGTCACATCATGGCCTTGCTAATGCCTCCTTTGGCTGGGAGAAGAGTCTCAGAACAGCTGTCCCCCAGGTATCTGCTCATAAGGAAGGTCCTGTCATAAATGCCCCAGTTTGTGCATTAGAAGGATGATACTACATTAGGTACAAGAAGGAATCAGCTTCATTGAGTTCATAGGAGAAGGAGAAGATGACAGCCGTTATGCTATTGTCCTGGTTCCGGTGGGGATAGGGTTAACTTTTCCTGGTATTCCATGCCATGTGAGCCACGCCCACCCTGAGCTGCCGGGGGAGGGGGCAGGAAGTTGCTGCTTAAAAGCGGGCTGGGGCGGCCCGGGTCCGGCCGGCGAGCGGCAGGGGGAGCGGCAGTTCCGTAATCGCGTTTGTATATTCCCCTATCCGTGGTGGTGGTGGTGGTGGTGGTGGTGGTGGTGGTGGTGGTGGTGGTGGTGGTGGTGGTGGTGGTGGTGGTGTTGTTGTTGGTGTTGTTGTTGTTGTTGTTGTTGTTGTTGTTCCCTTTGCTGTTCTATTAAACTGCCTTTGCTGTTCTATTAAACTGCCTTTGTCTCAACCCAAGAGTCTTGCCTTTTCTTATGATTCTTCCTGTGTTTGGAAGGCACGAGCGAGCGACACGTGGTTCTTTGTTGCCGTCTGAGGCTAAACCACGGCAGTCCTTTTGGCGCCCAACGTGGGGCTCGAAGGGTTGAGATAACGACAGAATCCAACTAGAACGTGGAAAAAACGGTTTTGGTTTTTTTTTTTGTATGCATTTATTTTATTAGGTAAGTAGTCACTGGTCATCATGTTGCTTGGTTTGTTCTCATGGCTGTGTTACATAAATTCCTATATGGCTTATGTACTCCCTGCGATGCTGTTTACCATGTCTGGAACAGGGATGAGGATTATCATTCTGCTGTCCTGTGCGATATCTGTTTATGATATGATAACATCACTGTTCAGACGGCTATTTTGGGGTGTTTATGCGGTTTTGCTGTCCTGTCCGTACATTGGACACCGTCTCTCAGAATTTGTTAATAATTTCCCCAGCCCTTCTGCCTCCCTTTTCTCCTTCGGGTCAGGTATGACAGCTTTTGAGAATTTTGAATATCCTTGGGATACTCAAACTAGCGTGTTCGTAGTGCTATGTCTCCTGAATACGTTCCAGGTCTTGTTTAGGGTTAAGCGACTATTTAAGACTACCACCCGGAGATCTGCTCCGAGGCTGGATAGTCAGGGGTGGCATGGCATGTGGGAGAGCATGGGCAGGTACCTAGAGAACTACTCACCTCCAATGGTCTGGGACTTCACCCCTGAACAATTACAGGACCCTGATAAAGTGGTAGAATATTTGAAGGGAAAATGCTGTGGCTATTCTAGAGAGGCACAACTCACCGCGCTGTGCTGGGCCCTGGCCAGTATCTACCAGGCACTGCTCAGAATTATGCAGCACCCTCAAGGGGAAGAGATGGAAATCAGACCTGCGGCGGCCCCTGCGGCTGCTGCAGCCCCTGCTGCGGCCCCTGCGGCGGCCCCTGCGGCTGCTGCAGCCCCTGCTGCGGCCCCTGCGGCGGCCCCTGCGGCTGCTGCAGCCCCTGCGGCGGCCCCTGCGGCGGCCCCTGCGGCTGCTGCAGCCCCTGCGGCGGCCCCTGCGGCGGCCCCTGCAGCCCCTGCGGCGGCCCCTGCGGCGGCCCCTGCGGCTGCGGCGGCCCCTGCGGCGGCCCCTGCGGCTGCTGCAATCCTTGCGACAGACACTGCGGCTACTGCAACCCCCGTGGTAGCCACTGCCACTGAACCAGGGAACCAACCCATGCCAGTATCAGTTGCCCCCATACAGAAGAAGAAGTACACAAAGAAATCAGTTCGCTTAGTAAGAGATGATGATGAACCAGGGCCATCACGAGAGCAGGAGGAAGAGGCAGAACCAGAGATAATTACTCGATCCCTATCCTTGAGTGAGCTGCGGGATATGCGAAAAGATTTTAGCCGACTTTCAGGCGAGCACATTGTCACCTGGCTGCTCCGGTGCTGGGATAATGGGGCCAGTAGCCTGGAATTAGAGGGTAGGGAGGCCAGGCAGCTGGGATCCCTGTCTAGGGAAGGCGGCATTGACAAGGCGATCGGGAAAAAGACCCAAGCCCTCAGCCTCTGAAACGACTCCTGTTAGGCGTGAGGGAGAGGTACCCCTTCAGCGAGGATGTTGTATGTCAGCCAAGCAAGTGGACTACCATGGAAAGAGGTATCCAGTACCTGAGAGAATTAGCCGTGCGGGAGATGATTTATTATGACTTGGACAATGCAGACTTACCCACAGACCCTGATGAGGTGCGATGCACAAGGCCCATGTGGCGGAAGTTTGTACGGAGCGCACCATCGTCATATGCCAACTCCCTGGCAGTAATGGAATGGAAAGGTGAAGAGGGACCAACGGTGGATGAGGTAGCTGGCCGGCTCCGGCGATATGAAGAAAGTCTCTCTTCCCCCCTTGTCTCAGCTGTGGAGAAACTGTCGCGGAAGGTCCAGCAACTTGAAGAGAATATGTCCTACTCCCCACCTGCACGGGCCAGCATCTCAGCTATTAGAAGCAGGCATTTCCCCACTCAAGAGAGAGAGTACAGAGGGTACACACCACGAGGCACCCTGTGGTTCTACCTGCGGGACCACGGAGAGGACATGAGGAAGTGGGACGGACAACCTACTTCGATCCTGCGGACACGGGTACAGGAGTTGCAAGGAAGGACAACCACAAAAGGGGATCCCTCCAGGAAAAGTGCCGCCCCAGTTTCCAGTGGGCCGTTCCCCAGACAAAGCAGAAGGCTTGATCTTGCTTCTGATCCTCTTGAAGGAACTTCCAAGTCATTTATGCAAGAAGTGAGTAATGGATACTATGACCAGTATTAGGGGGGCCCTGCCTCCGGCCAGGTGGAGGAAAGGGATAACCGGGTTTATTGGACGGTGTGGATTCGATGGCCTGGCACATCAGACCCACAGGAGTATAAGGCTCTAGTGGACACGGGTGCGCAGTGTACTTTAATACCATCAAGCTATAGAGGGGCAGAACCCATTTGTATTTCTGGGGTGACAGGGGGATCCCAAGAGTTGACTGTACTGGAGGCAGAAGTGAGCCTAACTGGGAATGAGTGGCAAAAGCATCCCATTGTGACTGGCCCAGAGGCTCCATGCATCCTTGGTATAGATTACCTCAGGAGAGGGTATTTTAAGGACCCAAAAGGGTACCGCTGGGCCTTTGGCATAGCTGCTTTGGAGACAGAGGAAGTTAAACAGTTGTCTGCCTTGCCTGGTCTCTCAGAGGATTCTTCTGTTGTGGGGTTGTTGAGGGTCAAAGAACAACAGGTGCCGATTGCTACCACAACGGTGCATCGGCGGCAGTATCGCACTAACCGAGACTCTCTGATTCCCATCCATGAGCTGATTCGTCAACTAGAGGTTCAAGGAGTGATCAGCAAGACTCGCTCACCCTTTAACAGTCCCATATGGCCGGTGCGAAAATCTAATGGAGAGTGGAGGCTAACTGTAGACTATCGTGGTCTGAATGAAGTCACGCCACCGCTGAGTGCTGCTGTGCCGGACATGCTAGAACTCCAGTACGAACTGGAGTCCAAGGCAGCCAAGTGGTATGCCACGATTGATATAGCGAATGCATTTTTCTCAATCCCTTTGGCAGCAGAGTGCAGGCCACAGTTTGCTTTCACTTGGAGGAGCATCCAATACACCTGGAATCGACTGCCCCAGGGGTGGAAACACAGCCCCACCATTTGCCATGGACTGATCCAGACTGCACTGGAACAGGGTGAAGCTCCAGAACATCTGCAGTACATTGATGACATCATTGTATGGGGAAACACAGCAGAAGAAGTTTTTGAGAAAGGGAGTAAAATAGTCCAAATCCTTCTGAACGCTGGTTTTGCTATAAAGCGAAGTAAGGTCAAGGGACCTGCGCAGGAGATCCAGTTTTTAGGAATAAAATGGCAAGATGGACGCCGTCAGATTCCAATGGATGTGATCAACAAAATAGCAGCTATGTCTCCACCAACTAGTAAAAAGGAAACACAGGCTTTCTTAGGTATTGTGGGTTTTTGGAGAATGCATATCCCAGATTACAGTCAAATTGTAAGCCCTCTGTATCAAGTAACCCGGAAGAAGAATGATTTTAAATGGGGTCCTGAGCAACGACAAGCTTTTGAACAAATCAAACAGGAAATAGTCCATGCAGTGGCCCTGGGGCCAGTCCGGGCAGGACAAGATGTTAAAAATGTGCTCTACACCGCAGCCGGGGAGAACGGCCCTACCTGGAGCCTCTGGCAGAAAGCACCAGGGGAGACTCGAGGTCGACCCCTAGGGTTTTGGAGTCGTGGATACAGAGGATCCGAAGCCCGCTACACTCCAACAGAAAAAGAGATATTGGCAGCATATGAAGGGGTTCGAGCTGCTTCGGAAGTGGTTGGTACAGAAGCACAGCTCCTCTTAGCACCTCGACTGCCGGTGCTGGGTTGGATGTTCAAAGAAAGGGTCCCCACCACACATCATGCAACCGATGCTACATGGAGTAAGTGGATTGCACTGATCACGCAGCGAACTCGAATGGGAAACCCCAGTCGCCCGGGAATTCTGGAAGTGATCATGGACTGGCCAGAAGGCAAGGATTTCGGAATGTCACCAGAGGAGGAGGTGACGCGTGCAGAAGAGGCCCCACCATATAATAAACTGCCAGAAAATGAGAAGAAATATGCCCTGTTCACTGATGGGTCCTGCCGTATTGTGGGAAAGCATCGAAAGTGGAAGGCTGCTGTGTGGAGTCCTACACGACGGGTTGCAGAAGCCAGTGAGGGACAGGGTGAATCGAGCCAGTTTGCAGAGGTGAAGGCTATTCAGCTGGCTTTGGACATTGCTGAGCGAGAAAAATGGCCAGTACTTTATCTCTACACTGACTCATGGATGGTGGCAAATGCTCTGTGGGGATGGTTACAGCAGTGGAAGCAGGGCAACTGGCAGCGCAGAGGCAAACCCATCTGGGCTGCTGACCTATGGCAAGATATTGCTGCCCGGATAGAGAATCTGGTTGTGAAAGTACGCCATGTAGATGCCCACGTACCAAAGAATCGGGCCACGGAGGAACATCAGAACAACCAGCAGGTGGATCGGGCCGCTAGGATTGAAGTGGCTCAGGTGGATCTGGACTGGCAACATAAGGGTGAACTATTCATAGCTCGGTGGGCCCATGACTCCTCAGGCCATCAAGGGAGAGATGCGACATATAGATGGGCTCGTGACCGAGGGGTGGACTTGACCATGGACACTATTGCACAGGTCATCCATGAATGTGAGACATGCGCTGCGATCAAACAAGCCAAGCGTTTGAAGCCTCTTTGGTATGGAGGGCGATGGCTGAAATACAAATATGGGGAGGCCTGGCAGATTGATTATATCACGCTGCCACAAACCCGTCAAGGCAAGCGCTATGTGCTCACAATGGTGGAAGCAACCACTGGATGGCTGGAAACATACCCTGTGCCCCATGCCACTGCCCGGAACACTATCCTGGGCCTTGAAAAGCAAGTCCTGTGGCGACATGGTACCCCAGAGAGAATTGAGTCGGACAATGGGACTCATTTCCGAAACAGCCTCATAGACACCTGGGCCAAAGAGCATGGTATCGAGTGGGTGTATCACATCCCCTATCACGCCCCAGCCTCTGGGAAGATAGAACGATACAATGGACTGTTAAAAACTACACTGAGAGCAATGGGTGGTGGGACTTTCAAACACTGGGATACGCATTTAGCAAAAGCTACCTGGCTAGTTAACACCAGGGGATCTAACAATCGGGCTGGCCCTGCCCAATCAAAACTTCCACGTACTGTAGAAGGGGATAAAGTCCCCGTAGTGCACATGAAGAATATGCTAGGGAAGACAGTCTGGGTTAGTCCTGCCTCAGGCAAAGGCAAACCCATCCGTGGGATTGCTTTTGCCCAAGGACCTGGGTGCACTTGGTGGGTGATGCGGAAGGATGGGGAAGTCCGATGTGTACCTCATGGAGATCTGATTTTGGGCGAGAATAGCCAATGAATCAGATTGTGTGCTGTTAATTGCTAAGTAACACTGTCACTGTATGTCCTCATTGCTATCAGTTGTACTACAAGTAAGGCACAGGGGTGATGGGATAAGAACTGATCTCAGCAGCCGGCGCCCAGCAGTTTCCTCAAGATCTACATCTTCAGCCTACAGACTGCGTGCATGAGCCACACCAGGTGCACCAGTCACAAGCTCCGAAAAATACAGCATGCAACAGACCAGCACCACCCAGCATCTCACCTGCCCTGAGAGACTGTTCTAACAGATGGAGCCCAAAGCCGTGGATTAAAAGAACTCAACGGACACTTTGGAGGGATGACCCATAAACTAAGGGTATTATATGTGTGTATATATATATATATAACAGGGGAAAGTGGTGGCAATTCATTGGAACCTGCTGGGCATGGCATAGATGGTATGGAATAAGGGGTGGATAATGTCCTGGTTCCGGTGGGGATAGGGTTAACTTTTCCTGGTATTCCATGCCATGTGAGCCACGCCCACCCTGAGCTGCCGGGGGAGGGGGCAGGAAGTTGCTGCTTAAAAGCGGGCTGGGGCGGCCCGGGTCCGGCCGGCGAGCGGCGAGCGGCAGGGGGAGCGGCAGTTCCGTAATCGCGTTTGTATATTCCCCTATCCGTGTTGTTGTTGTTGTTGTTGTTGTTGTTGTTGTTGTTGTTGTTGTTTGCCTGTTCCCTTTGCTGTTCTATTAAACTGCCTTTGTCTCAACCCAAGAGTCTTGCCTTTTCTTATGATTCTTCCTGTGTTTGGAAGGCACGAGCGAGCGACACGTGGTTCTTTGTTGCCGTCTGAGGCTAAACCACGGCAGCTATCTAAAGAGTGGATAAAGCCACCGAGCACAATCTTTAAAACTAGAGCTGGATGAAAGTTGCAGGCAAAAGGAAGGTTTTGAGAAAAATGCACAGTGAAATAAAAGGCTTCTGAAAACTCAATAAAGTACAAATAATTAGGACTGTACTGCACTGTAAGAGATCACTTAGTCAAGAGGCAGATCACCTATGTAAGTGTTACCCTTGACTGAAGTTTGCTTAGCCTATGCTAAAGATCTTCAATGACAGAAGCACCATAGCCATTTCAAGCAATATATTCCTATCGTTTATCTTTACAAAGCTACTCCTTAATTGTCAAAACATCTCTTCTAATTGCTAATCTGCATCTTTTTAATTTTTTTGCAGTTCAACCTTTTACACTTCTTTTATTCAATGTTTTCTTGCAGGTCATACTTCATACTTTATGTCTTTTTTTTTTTTTCTTGTAGCACTTCTCTAATTTCTCGCCTTTGGGTGCACATATTCCTGGAAATGTGCTGCCAAAGCTGGACTTTGAAATGCACCGAAGGTCATCTGTTCTAAGTATATTGCACTTTTCCCTATTGAATTATATTGTATTTTCTTAGTTCCTTCAATGTGGGGGAGTTTAATTCTAAGGCTTTCTTGTCCTTGTCTATCTCTGTAGTTCCTCTCATGAGCAAATATCAGATACAATTTCCATAAACTTACTCTCTAATTCACTGTTCAGCTATTAATTACTGAAGGTGGACCCAGGGCAGAACCATGTGGATAGTAAACTATTGCTAACTACTCACATATATTTATTCAACAATAATCTTTGTACATGCCTTACACAGGAATTTCATCAAGATTATATAGTTTTCTAATAACAATATAATTTAGAAGAAGACAAAAAAACCCTTAGTAAAGATAAGATACAGAATATCTCCTACTTTTCCTTCACCTACAATGCTACCATTCTATTCAAGATGAAAATTAGGCTTGATACAATTTTGGATGTGTATCATCTTTGTTTTCGGACAGGTAGTGACAAAGAGTTCATCTGTTTGCTTTTCCAATATTTTTTGCATGAATCAAATTAAACAAATTAGTCCTCTCTGTCCTTCACTTCTTCAAACAAATTTTAACTGAATTGTTTTTACTGGGGAAAAAAGATCCCATTTCCAATAAACTTTAAAATTTTGGTTTGAATTTTAAGGAAAACATTCTGATTTCTTGATTTAGATAACTTTTGGTTTAAAAGTTGTTGGTGTTCACCCCCACATCTCAGTGTATTAGCATAAGCTTCAGAAGAATTTGGGTTCCTATTCCTAAAATTAAAAAATGCAACTAGGACTTTTTACCATGATGAAGTACTCATTGCTTTACAATATTTTAGAAAAAAAATTTGAAAGAAATCTGCTAAACTCCACAAAGGCAGCTGTTAATCCTATAAAATATATTACAAGTGTAACAGTGTGCCTATTATTATTAGATTTACAAAGCATTACTTGAACTTGAGTAGAGTGTTTTGAGGTTTTTTTTTTTGGTAAATCTAATCTTGACTTTTCCTTTTTAAGAAAGGAAACTCAACCTACCTTTACCTCTGATGTTAAACAGAAAATGCAACTCCTCTTCTTCACTTTAGAGGCCTTATTTACAGCAAGTGTTTGATCCTAACTAGATGAATCATGGGATTAGCTTTACACTTTTTCCTATTATTTTTTTTATTATTTTCTTGGAAATTGAATATATAAACACATTTAATATGACAGAGACATCTCAATATGAATAATAAATTCAGAGATACATGGGTCCTATTTGTCAATGCCCAGATTGTCAATTATTCTGAGTCAAAACTTCATTTGAATCTAACCAATATTAAGTAGTTTTGACATCTGACTCATTTGTCACTCTAAAACAAAAGAACCTATTATCCATTTTTGTTTTGAAAAAGCCTGCCTAATTTTTCAGTATTTGAGAAGTATTATTACGGACTTTAAAATAGTATGACTGTGTAGGGATTATTTAGAAATGGAAATGAAGATGAAGATCCTTTCCTACAAGGGTGTCTGTAATTAAGAGGATACCAACATAGCATTATTTATGGTTAGCACTTAAAAGAAGCGTGTGACTTCACATATTCTGGTTTCAAACACAAGAAAATACTAACAGAGTTGCATAAAAATCAACATCAGTCCAAATCAGTTCCTCAGGTTGCTTGCCTTTGCTAAAATCCCAGTCTTGAGATTTCTGAAGTTCACTAAATATCATTGTGAATCTAGCCAAAAGCATTTGTACTGCATTTTGGCAGCAAAACCCCAAAGAGGGCAGTATAATGCTATTACAACATTATGGCCTCCAAGTAGATGAGTCTCACTCAGTTAACTCTTTAAAGGTCTGTCTCACAGCCTATCAGATTCTGGCCATTAACAGAATAGCTCTAAGTGGGTACAGTAAGCTTAAGTTAAGGAAGCAAGAGTGTGAACGTGTTTAAAAGCTGCATCTGTGTCATAATCTCAGCATTATGGTAAATGAAAGTGTAAAAACACCAGTGTTGTATACATGCATATAAAAAAGCAAGATCTAGTAGTTTCAGCCCATGGGCTGTAGATCTGGACACAAATTCAAGATTATTTGGATTTGGCATTTCAGTTCTGCCTAATTGTAACTTCCATGCTATGAACACATATATATGTGTTTAAAGGTTTGGGAGAAGGCTAGTCACAGAATCACAGAATCACAGAATGGTAGGGGTTGGAAGGGACCTCTGGAGATCATCTAGTCCAACCCCCCTGGCCAGAGCAGGGTCACCCAGAGCAGGTTGCACAGGAACACATCCAGGCGGGTTTTGAATGTCTTCAGAGAAGGAGACTCCACCACCTCTCTGGGCAGCCTGTTCCAGTGCTCTGCCACCCTCAAAGTAAAGAAGTTCCTCCTCATGTTGAGATGGAACTTCCTGTGTTCACGTTTGTGCCCATTACCTCTTATCCTGTCTCTGGGCACAACTGAAAAGAGCGTGGCCCCATCCTCCTGACACCCACCCTTTAAGTATTTATAAGATTTGGTAAGATCCCCCCTCAGTCTTCTTTTTTCCAGACTAAAAAGACAAAAGTCCCTCAGCCTTTCTTCATAAGAGAGATGTTCCAGTTCCCTCATCATTTTGGTAGCCCTTTGCCTCATATAAAAAGACAAGAAGGAAGGAGGGGAGGGAGGGAGGGAGGAAGGAAAAGAAAGAGAGAAAGAGAGAAAAGCTTCCCTTTGATTAAATAATTTGCAAAATTCATAATACTTTCACGAAATTCTTGGATGTATTTATTTCCCTATTTCTCTTATTCGTCAAACACACAGAAATTTGAGCAAAATGCATACAAATATTTTTTAATAAATATTTGTAAGGAAGTAAAGTCTCATGACAGCTATGTTTCTGTATCACAGAATCATAGAATGGTTTAGGTTGGAAGGGACCTTAAAGATCATCTAGTTCCGACACCTGCCTGCCATGGGCAAGGACGTCTTCCACTAGACCAGGTGGCTCAAAGCCCCATTCAACCTGGCCTTCAACACCTCCAAGTGTTCCTTGAATATTAACCAGCTTTCCTGAGCTCCTCTTCCTTCCAAGGCTTTTTTGCCACGGAACTGTACAAGCAGGTCTCCGAAGAGGCCAAAGTCTGCTCTCCTGAAGTCCGGGGTAGTGAGCTTAGTGTGTGCCTTCCTCACTGCCCTAAGGATCTTCAACTCCACCATTTCACAGTCACTACAGCCAAGGCTGCCCTTGAGCTTCACTCCTTGTTGGTGAGAACAAGATCCAGCAATGCACCTCTCCTTGTTGGCTCCTCAGTCACTTGGAGCAGGAAGTTATTAGTTGTCAAGAACATATCTCAGGAACCTCCTGGATTGTTTGTGCTTTGCTGTGTTGTCCCCCCAACAGATATTGGAGTGGTTGAAGTTGCCCATGAGGACCAGGGCTTGTGAACGTGAGGCTGCTCCTGTCTGTCCACAGAGGGCCTCATCTACTCGGTCTTCCTGGTCAGCTGGCCTGTAGCAGACCCCCACTATAATTTCACCTGTACCTGCCCTACCTTTAATCCTGACCCATAAGCTCTCGGTCGTCTCCTTATCCATCCCCATCCATCCTCCATGCACTCCATCTGGTTATTGACATAGAGGGAAATACCCACTCCTCATCTCCCCTGCCTGTCCTTCCTGAAGAGCCTGTATCCTTGCACTCCAACACTCCAGTCACAGGAGACATCCCACCATGTCTCTGTGATGCCAATAAAATCATAGTCCTGCAGGCGTGCGTACGTCTCTACCTCCTCTTATTTCCCTTGCTATGTGCATTTGCACAGAGGCATTTAAGTTGGGCCCCTGATGAAACTGGCTTATTGGCTGTAGTGGCTGGAATTCCTTTGGGCTGCACTCCTTGTGCTCTCCTGCTGACCTGTGATGCTATTTGAGATAGGCTTTTTAAGATAGAATCTTGAAAAATTTAAAGGTGATGAAGAAAAGATGAACAGAAAGGAAAGATGAATAAAAGTAAAATAAAAGTGCTGAAGAGCAAAGATCTTTTTTTTTGTCCACAGCTGTATTGCTCAGTGATAGCTCCGGGATGAGAACATGCCCATCCAGACTCTGAGCCCAAGCATCTTCTGACATAATTCCATCTGAAAATATGTTACTGTCACTGCAGCTGTAACGTTCTTGCTCAGTTACTTAGTTGTACTCTGTATAATGATAAAAACAGAAATGTTTGTTCTGGAACAGTTTGGGGGGGGAAAAGCAAGATTATTGTGAAGTGTAAAAATCTGAATCGTGCAGACATAGTGGAGAATATATTTTAGCCATGTTTGTCATTAAGAGAAGAAGCTGAAAACTCTGCGATTGAGAAATGTGAGCAAGGTACTTTTTTTTTTCCTCTTTTCTCACTATACTCAGATAACCGGTGAGGGAACCAGCATACCCAAAATATTCTTACCGGAACTCCGGTTAAAACCAAGGTACAGACAGGACAGCAACACCACATAAACACCCCAAAGTAACTGTCTGACAAGTGATGTTATCATCTCATAAACCGATATTGCACAGGACAGCAAAATGATAATCCTATCCCTCTCCCAGAAGTAACAAAAATCATTGCAGGGAGTACACAAGCCACATCGGAATTCACATAACACAGACATGAGAACCAAGCAACACGGCAACCAGCGACTATTTGCCTAATACAATAAATGCATGCAACAAATTAGTTTTTCCAAGCTCTAGTTGGATTCTGTCGTTCATCTCAACCCTCCGAGCCCCACGTTGGGCGCCAAAAAGCACTGTCGTGGTTTGGCCTCAGGCGGCAACAAAGAGCCACATGCTGCTCGCTCGGGCCTTCCTGATACGGGAATAATCGGAAGAAAAAGGCAAAACTCTTGGGTTGAGACAAAGGTGGTTCAACAGCACAGCAAAGGGGACAAGCAAACAACCGCAATAACACGGACAGAGGAATATACAAGCACGATTACGGAACGGCCGCTCCCCGACCGCAGCCGGGACGCCCCGGCCCGCTCCAGGCGGCGCCTTCCCGCCCGCTCCCCCGGCAGCTCCGGGCGGGCACGGCTCGCACGGCGTGGGGAACCTCTGCTGGGGAGAGTTAACCCTGTCCACGCCCGAACCAGGACACAGAGTTTATACCTCTTTGCAGTTTTCTCCCTTCTGTTTTTTTAGGCATGAGTTAATATTGTTTTGGAACTGGCTACGTTGTGTTGTTTTGAGAAACTTGAGTGTGTATGAAAATTCTGGAAGGTGGTAATACTGAAGTAAATTCTATGCTATGTAGGGCATATTTAGTCTTTTGGTCTGATGCTGTAGAACAGCATTTTGAAAGAAGTATTTTAAGGCATAATTATTTGATATGTACAGGTGATAATTTTAAAAAATTCAGTGAGAAAACATTATTTGTCATAAATACATTCTCAGTAAACCCATTCTCAATTGCCTTCATTTAAAATATTAACTTTTTCGGATACTGAAATTTTGTAGACATAGACTCTTATTGGAATGACAGTTCATAATGATGACTCATGCCTGTCTTTATTTCCTTTTAAAATGGTGAAGCTTACTACATTTTGACACACCTAGTCTCATTCTTGCATTATAAATAGATCTATGAAAAAAAAGAATGATGATAATGAAAGCTTTCCAAAAGGAACCTTCAAAGACTTACTCAACTTATGCTCCATTGTGACTCAGGAAACTTCTAGACTCTCTTGAATTGTTCATTATAGACCTTCTAAACACAGTATTTTTCCATGTTGAAACATGTTGCTTTGGATACTGGTTACCAAAACAGCTCAATTATTTTAGACAAATACTTACGGGAATAAGTGCATTATTAAGAAAAAAAAAAAAAAATCTAGGTAAACTCCAGTATATGTTAAAAGAGAATATGACAGAGGATAAGAAGTAGAAATTTCTCATTTTTGGTGTAGTCACGGGCATCTGTTGTAATTGGTACATCACAAATCATAGAACTGTAGAACAGCCCAGGTTGGAAGAGATCTAGACAGAACATCTAATCCAACCTTTAATGGAAAAGGGAGCTTAGATGTGATTATCTAGCACCATGTCCAGTTGCATCTTGACAACCTTCAGTGTTTGTGTCTCCAACACATCCCGTGAGGTTGTTATAGTGATTGACTGTTCTCACTGTAAAATATTTCTTTTTTAATGTCAAGATGAAACATCTCCTGGGTCAGCTTGTACCCCTTGCCTCTTGTCCTCTTCATGTGGCTCCTTGTGAAGAGAGTGCTTCTGTCCTCTTTGAAGATGCCCTTTACATACTGTAAAAACATGATGAGGTCCCCTCAAGCTTTCACCTGGGTAAAAAGACCTAACTCCTTCAGTCTTTCCTCACAGGACGAGTTCTCCAGCCCTCTGATGATCTTCGTGGCACTCCTTTGGATTCATTCAAGTTTGTCTGTGTCTTTTTTGCATTGCGGAGACCAGAACTGGACATAGTACTCCAAGGGTAGCCTGACAAGCACTGTATAGAGTGGAATGATCATATCTGTATCTCTTCTAGTAACACCTCTGTGGGTGCAGCCCAGGATCCAATTTACTTTCACTGCTGCAGCAGTGCACTGGTGACGCATGTTCAGCTTGTTGTCCACCAGGAACACTAGGCCACTTTCAGCAAAGCTGCTCCCCAGCCACACAGAACCTGTATTGGGCTCTCAGTAGAATGTGAACCACTATTCTATGTATGCTTTTTAGTGTAAATATATTGAATCTAGGAACATCAAAGGAGGAATTCAGACTGAGGAGGTAACAGCTGTGACAGTGCCTGGAGACTTATTGTGGCTGATATTTGAGGCTGACTTAACAATGGTGGGTTTAATCCCTCAGACCTCTTTTGAAAGGTATAACAATAGCAGGTTGATACCTTTTCCTAGAATATTTTTCAATGTTACAATGGTTTTCAAAACTGTGAAAGTATGAACTATTTTCTATGAAAATTTCTATGTCAACTGAGTATTTGTCAATTTAATTAAACACTTTTAAATGAAAACAAGACATTTCCTTAATCCATTTCTTTTAAAGGAAGATCATATATTTTGAGAAAATTATGATAAAATACCATTTAAGATGTTTGGAATGGAACTTTGAGTTTTACATTTTTATGAGCTTTTTCTTTACAGAATGGTACTTTATATTACTACATAAATTGAGTTACTACAAATAATAACAGTGCAATGCAATGCAATCATTCCATGCAAAGCTAAGTATTTTATCTGATTTCAAAATGAAAATTAAATCCTAAAATGTCAGAAGCTTCTGTTGAATGAAAACTCAGTCCCTACAAATACTCTTCTGTTTTCCAAGCCAGCCAGTATAAAAGCTCTTCTTTAAGTGTTTATCAGGCTCCATCGGCAGATGAAGAAGAAACAACTGGTAGGGTCTATAAAGAAGAATACAGCTGGACCTAGGAACTCTAGTGAATCACACTCCACCAAAAGGAAAGTATAAGTGTATGTATGTTGCTTTTCCTGTTAGCCACTTCCATTCATAAAATTAATCTGCAGAACAGCAAGAGTAAAAGGGACTTTACATGAACAGTGAACTGGATTAAAAAAAAAATCAGAAATGGGAAAATGCAAAAAAATGGAAAATCAGTAATTCTGGCTTTGCTACCTAACACAATGCTTGGTTGTCTCCTTCTCACTGAAGAGACATTCATTAATCTCCAGTGAAAATCTGAGACAAAAACTGACTATTTGCTGAGTGTATGGCATGGTCTAGCTTCATTTGTTGAAGGTAAAGTCTGTCAAAATCTATAAAGAAAGTGTTTGACTGTTCAATTTAAACTTATTAAATTACCTGTGATACATTTTAGAAGGAAAGCCGGAGAGCTGAAAAAGGAAGACCCGGGGAAATACAGAATAGTCATTGTCACCTCTGTGCATGGCAAGATTAGGGAGCAGATCCTCCTGGAAACTGCTAAGGCACATGGAAAATAAGGAAGTGATCAGTGACAGCCAATGTGGTGTGTAGAGCGGTTGACATGCTGGAGGGAAGGGATGCCATCCAGAGGGACCTTGGCAGGCTTGTGAGGTGAGCCTGTTCAAATCTCATGAAGTTTAACAAGGCCAACTGCAAGGTCCTGCACGTGAGTCGGGGCAATCCCAAGCACAAATATAGGCTGGGCAGAGAATGGATTGAGAACAGCCCTGAGGAGAAGGACTTGGAAGTGCTGGTTGATGAGAAGCTCAACATAAGCCAACAACGTGCTCTCGCAGTGCAGAAGGCCAGCCACATCCTGGACTGCATCAAAAGAATTGTGGGACATGATTCTCCCCCTCTACTCTGCTCTCCTGAGACCCCACATAGAGTACTGCATACAGCTCTGAGGTCCCTAACATAAGAAGGACATGGACGTGTTGGACTGAGTCCAGAGGAGGGCCATGAAGACAGAGTAGTGGAGCACCTCTCCTATGAAGACAGGCTCAGAGAGTTGGGCTTGTTCAGCCTAGGAAAGAGAGGGTTCCAGGGAGACCTTACAGTGGCCTTCCAGTACCTAAAGGGGGCCTACAGAAAAGATGGGGAGTGTAGTGACAGGACATGGGGTACCAGTTGTAAACATAAAGAGGGCAGATTTGATTGGATATTAGGAAGAAATTCTTTACCATGAGGGTGGTAAGACACTGGACCAGGTTGCCCAGGGAAGTTGTGGATGCCTCATCCCTGGAGTTTTTCAATGCCAGGTTGGATGGGGCTTTGAGCAACCTGGTCTAGTGGAAGGTATTTGGAACTAGATGATCTTTAAGGTCCCTTCCAACCCAAACCATTCTATGACTCTAAGATTCTAATTTAAACTAATTCTAGCATTATTTAAAAAGAGTGGCTACGCAAGTTGTGGATATCTGGCAAAAATGGAAGACAACAATGAGCTAAGCTGCTACTACTCTGGTTAGACTTAGAAGGAAAAAGCTCAGTATCAGTCCTAAAACATAGCAGGCAAAATCACATTTGTTTGCATTTACTTGTTTTGCAGACTAAACCACGCCATGTGATGAACACATTGCCATCACCTTGTAACTTGGATGTCCATTTGATTCCGTCTTTCTTGTTAATTTGGTGGTTATGATTTCACATTTTCTTTTTGCTTCATTTCTATTTCATGCCAAATAGATTAAAACTAGAACTGTGAAATTAGTAAGGTTTTTTGATCTTCTTAAGTGCATCCAAATCAGTACCATAAAAGTTAAGTATTTGTCACGTGCCATCAGAGAATTTTAACTTCTGCAAATGTATCAGAACAAATTTAAGGAAAGGAAAAAATTTGCTACTGAAGTATAATATATGAGAAAAAATACATTTCTCAATCTTCCAAAAGTAAATTAACAGTAAAGGTAATTCACTCTATTATAGAGCTAAGAAAATATTGCATCAAAATTTGACAAGGGTGTGTGTCAGTAGCTTGATATCATGTAAAACAATCACCCATTTCATAGCTGCCGCCTTCTTGTCCTTTCACTGTAATTTTCTTCATTGAGTTCTAAGAGAATTTCTAAAGAAATTTGCAGGAGCTTGGAAGTGAAGGCTCTCAGTTTATGACCTGAATTCAGGGAAATACAAAGAGTAAATTTCAGATAACCCATTTTAAATTAATCTGAGGTACTTACGTCTATTCCATTTACTGTAGGATAAAAGTTCAACAGGCAAAAAGGCAAAAAGAACAATTATGCACACAGGACTGCATTTTCATCAGAGGTTATTTTGCACAACTCGCTTTCCTAACTATAATTGGAACATGTAGTATAGTGGCATAAGAGGAACACTACCCTTCTGAATTAATCCCTTTCTGAATTCAGTACATTCTACTTCCAAACTCAAGGGCAAGATTTTTTTGTCCATAGGAGACAATAATTTATTGGAAGAGAGGAATGAAGGCAGCTCAGTTTCCTTTGAAGAATACATCATTTATCTAGATGATTTCTACTTTCTTTTTCTTCTTTCTCCCAATGAAAATCTCCACTGTTTCTCTGTCTGACAAAATTATTCCATTATTTCCACAGACTTTCAGTCTTCCAACTTTGTATCTACTTCAGTGAAGTTCATCCTGATTTATATGCAGAAAAATAAGAGGAAAATTAAGCCTTTGGATTATTTCCCCGAGACTACTTTGCTTACACTGTGTGTTCTCAGCAATTGTCTGTTTTGATAAGACATCTTGGGTATGAGAAGATTTCATAGTTTTGAGTTAGGAGATAGAATGAAAAGATCAAAATAAAGAGTAGCAGATGGTGTCCACCTAATCTTCCTGAAATGAGATAAAAATCATTACAACATTGTAGACTCAGGTCAGAGGACAATTTTTGGCTTTTAATCTTTTTTTTTTATTATTCTTGAATGTATTCTAACTCTGCATTGATAAAAAATTTGAATGAAATGTTGAAATTATCTTTTAAACTATTTTAATCCAAACCAAGACACACAGTCAAATGTTGGTGGACAACAGGATGACCATGAGCCAGCAATGTGCCCTTGTGGCCAAGAAGGCCAATGGCATCCTGGGGTGCATCAAGAAGAGTGTGGCCAGCAGGTTGAGGGAGGTCATCCTCCCCCTTTACTCTGCCCTGGTGAGGCTGTACCTGGAGTACTGTGTCCAGTTCTGGGCTCCCCGGTTCAAGAAGGACAGGGAACGGCTGGAGAGGGTGCAGCAAAGGGATACGAAGATGATTAGGGGACTGGAACACCTCTCTTATGAAGAAAGGCTGTGGGACTTTGGTCTTTTTAGTCTGGAAAAAAGAAGACTGCGGGGGAATCTTATCAATGCTTATAAATACTTAAAGGGTGGGTGTCAGGAGGAGGATGGGGCCAGGCTTTTTTCAGTGATGCCCAGAGACAGGACAAGAGGTAATGGGCACAAACGTGAACATAGGAAGTTCGATCTCAACATGAGGAGGAAGTTCTTTATTTTTAGGGTGGCAGAGCACTGGAACAGGCTGCCCAGAGAGGTGGTGGAGTCTCCTTCTCTGAAGACATTCAAAACCTGCCTGGACACGTTCCTGTGCAACCTGCTGTAGGTGACCCTGCTCTGGCAGGGGGGTTGGACTAGATGATCTCCAGAGGTCCCTTACAACCCCTATCATTCTGCGATTCTGTAATAAAAAAATTTCTTAAAGAGAAGTTCTTGCATTTTGTTTTTCAAGAAAGAGGATATAATACCTGTTCAAGTACAGCCAACAAAAAGACATATTTTAATCCACACAGATAACCACTGGAGGAAGTTACGACCCTTCTGAGATTTTAGCATTTTTGCTTCTTATTTCTAAGGCCCAGGATTTAATCCATAAACATAAATCCTCTTTGCTTATGCAATATAAACACTCTTCAGCTGCATCCTCTCTCTAAATATAAATACTGTAACATGGACAGAGATAGAATTAAAACTATCAGTGTGTGAATGACTATTAACCTTATTCTCATATTGTAAAAGTAATTTCCAACCCCTCAAATAACCAGTCTAGCAAATAGATTGAGCTGTTCCATGTGGGAAGCCATATTTAATCAATCGAGTAACTGTACAGACTCCCTGTTTGGAGAGATATAATGTAAAGACAGGCTTGGTAGTGTAATTTGTAGCAGATTTTGAGAAAACTTATTCAAATATACAGTACAATCAGCTTCCTGTCCACAAGCTGGGCAACATCGAACACACAAATATTAACAAAAGAAATAACGATGCAATTAAAGCATCAGGCACCTGAACATATAATATAAATTGTATATGTAGGAGTACTTGCATGTAGCAAGTTGTGAGCTGAAATTGAATTACTTATAGACAGTTTTTACAAATTCTTTACTGCATGATAAGATCACATTTAAGTATTTTCTTAAAATAACAAAAATCAACAAATTATCTCATTGTATAATGCTAAAGTATTGACTAAGTGGGTGTTTAATACATACACATTAATCAAAGTTTCCCTAAGGGCCTGTAAATATAAATTAGAAAAAAATATTTAAAAAGTCACTGTCCACTTGCCGAAGACAAAATTCCTATTTTCTTGCTACCTGCTCCTCTCATACAATAATAGAAAAAGCCTGTTAGCAACAGTAATACATCATGCCAGTAGATCAGTTTCAGTACTGATTACTTAGATGAGATGAGGATTGTAGAAGCAGTGAGTAACTTTGGCCAACAGATAAGAAGTAAATAAAGTACTCTTCTAACACATCTTTGAGGATTTATGAGCATTCAGAGATTAAGCTTCATGATACCTCTGTATGCTAGTTAAATCTTTTACTTCACAGCAATAGAAACTTAATGGAATAATACCTAGACCATGTAATGCACCTAAACACAAACTCTTTCCCATCAAATAGAAAGATCAAGTCAAACTGAAAAAACTCTACCATGAGAAATTCTAATCTGAGCAAAACCTTTGCAATAACAGTCTTTTTTCTACCTCCCTTTCTCACACTCCTGTTTTATGGGTTTTAACAAAATCTTTTCCTTTCAAGTAGAAAGTCGATCTCTTCTATGTCAGTCATACTCATCACCAACTTTGCTATTTGCTCTTTTTGTTTTGGGGGGTAAAAGACACACATTCTATGGGAGTTTTAGGGATTCCTGTAAAAGCCACCTTTGGTTTTCTCAGCTGTTGGAATATGTTTAAATTTAAAAGCCATTTAGGCTCATTTTTGCATCATTAAAGATACTGTGAGTCAGAACGATTTGACTCGATGATCCTTATGGGTCTCTTCCAACTTGAGATATTCTATGATTCTGTGAATGAGAAGTCTGCGCTTAGTTGTCTTAGGTACTGGCAAGTCAAATAAAACATTAATCAGAAGCTGGATACATTTTAAAGTTTTTACATACTGCCGTGGGTTTGATGAGGGGGATTGTTGGGTTATGGTGTAACAGAAGGGGAAAAACCACACAAAGGAAGTACTGTCTGTACAACAAAACAGAAAGTCCAATCAATACTGCTAACTGGGGCTTGCAGACATGAAGACACCAAACAAACTGAATAATGGAGGATAAACCAAGATGCTGGGTTTGGGTGCTTTTTTTTGTGGCTGTTATATGACCACGAATAGTAATATCACCTTGTTAAATTTTTTTTCGTACTATAACCCTTGCTGTTTGTGACAATTTACAAGTAACTTGAAATCTGTCTGCCCTTAATATCTTTAATGTTTACCATCTGTAGGATTACTATTACTGCCTAATCCATGTAATGCACGTTAAGCAATTATCAATGATTTCACAACATTTCAGAGTCTACAGGAGAAAATTTATTTTGCGCAAAGGTAGAAAAATATATGTCAGGGCTTTTCTGGGTGATCTGGATGCTGAATAGGCAGGAGGCAGAAGTAATCTTCCTGGGACTGATGAATGGGTTGCTAAACACTCTGCAGAAGTAATTCCAAATTGAAGTAAACAACAGAGAGGACTAAAGAAGCCAATCCTTTCTTTCTGCCCTGCTCCTGTAACTTTCAAGCAGTTAAGGCTCTACTTTGTGAAAAGTATGCACT
Organism: Rissa tridactyla; assembly: GCF_028500815.1. Lineage (NCBI taxonomy): Eukaryota > Metazoa > Chordata > Aves > Charadriiformes > Laridae > Rissa > Rissa tridactyla. Next base: position 106,576,992 of record NC_071467.1, on the reverse strand, counting down.
TTCTTCTTTTCTGGAAACCTGTGCCTATATATTTCTGCCAGCTTGCACATACACAGTAAATCTAGTGTTTCCCAGTTATATCAAACCTACTTCCTAGTGAGGAAGGTGCAGTTTTCCCCTATGTGAAATGAGGGCTACATGGCCACAACCATTGCATAGGCATCTACTGCATGACTAAAGATCTCTTTGCTATAAATGAAAATCCATATTTTTTGTTTTGTCTCTAGGACATGTTCAGTGCAGTTGGCTGGCTCATGTGCAATAAATCCACAAGTTCTAGGACTGATGTACAAGTAGAGAATGAGTGTAAAGTGATTGTCTGTAAAGTGAATGCACAGCAGGCCATTCCTGTGATACAGGAACCAAGGTACCATACAATGCAGCCTTATTGTATGCCCAGTCAGAGAGGTTCTTGCTTGGTTGACAGAATGGTTGGATTAGGTCTGTGATGAAAAATCACTGCCTTCCTACACAAATGAGAATCTGGAAGAGCTCTTCCATAAATAGTCCAGCTGCAATGGATACAAGATGTATATAATGCAAATCCTTGAATAGCAATGGAATGGTTTAGAAAGCCATAAAACTAACAGCCAGTGTATACTATTATGTTTTTCTTCACAAAACAGATTTGCAGAGACATATGAATTCTGACTAAACTTTCTGAAGCAACTACATCTGCTGGGGAGTAGTGGTGTAATTAGTAAAACGTGCATCTGGATTACTCAGATGTTAATAAATTATGTTGGGGTCACTAATGATATTAATGGCAATTGCTCCCTTACTGCACCAACCAACCACTGTATTTATATATTACTTTTTCCTGCTCATTCTAAAGCAAAAGAGTGAACATTTTGTAGAAGAATAAATACTTTCTGGCCCAAGGATGCTCTACTGATTTGTTTATAATTTGCTTAGTGAGTGTATAAAAATAAAGTCTTTCAATCTGGGGACACAGGAACCATATTGTGTCCTTTGACAGGCAGGGTATTCATATTTCCAAGTTAAGATCTTCAAGTTAAAGCCTTAAGGTGTAGCAAAGTTTACTGCAGAAGCTCAGAAACAACGCTCGCAAACACCATTTTGCTTCATGACCAAATTACTTGTGATTCAAGTCCTCATAGTTTAATTATGTGAACTACACCTAGGTAAAAGTCAAAATACTGCAACATGCCAACCCTTGTGATGTAATTCCTGATTGTAAAATTAAATCTGAATCCAAGTGAGTACCGAGTGTTTTCATTTTGTGAAGAACTTTTCTCTCAGTCCTGGTAATACTTTCTCGATGGTCATGTTGCTTTGTGGTTTGTTTGTTTTTTTTTTTCTTCTATCACTACCATAGGAATGATTTAAAAAATAGATAGCAGTAATGATTACAGTCTTGTATTCCATTCTAAAATCAATAAAAAAAAATAAACCACAATTCATCAAAGATAAGCATTTTAATTGGAAACTGCAGGGAGCTGTAGACTGTATTCAGGAAAGATATCTTATGAATGCCTGTGATGTTGGAGAATCCCAGCTATGCCAAGAAATCTTTCTTTCTTGTACCATGAAAAAAAAAAAGATTAAAAAATGCAATATGAATAATATATTCCTACACTATCTAACCAGTCAATTGGTAGCCTGTTACTGGTCAGGACTTCAAAACATTTCAGTTTACTAAAGACTTTGATTTTCCTGCACTGATGCAAACATCTACTATGATACTTTAAGGAGCTTGTCACATAGGCTGTGACAGATAAAAATGGTAGCCTGAAATGCTTATGGCTCTCAGCCACCCACCCTGCCCCTCTAAGAGAGATGGCTGCCCCGGAGACATGGATATCTGATCCTTTTGTCAATCAATCAGCTGCTGCACTTCTCAGCCTGGTGTATTATGGTTCATGATGGGATCAGACATACCTGGTTCAGGAACGGCAATGTCCAGAAGCGGGTAAGGCAGACAGCTGGGGGGAGTAATAGCTTCAGCTGTTTACATCACACAGGATTGTCAGAGACCTAATAATACACACAAATCCTGCACACTCATCACACTACCACAAATGCAATTCAAGCCAATATACCATCTCCAATGTAGCAATGCCAGGGTATAGTCCCATGTCCCACCACTGTGCATTGGGTCAGTACTCTGAAAGGAAGGAGCATTGCACAGCTTAAGGTGATGAGTGTGCTGCATGGCGCTACCTCACTGGCAGCATTTTGCCAGTTCATGAAGTTCAGCAACTAGTTCACTGAAAACATCAGTGGTTTTCTACTAATGTGTGTGTAGCTGAAGGGGGTTTTGTTTGTTTGTTTTTCTTTCACCAAGTAAACATGGAGTTAAGGAAAAAAAAAAAAAGAGAGGAAGAGACTCCTGTGAATTTTCATAGTTGAAACTCACATTAGAAGGTTAAGTACAACAGTGTTCAAAGTTTGGATGTGTATCTGAAAAGAACAAACTTTTCCTTTGAGATTTTGAAAGAAGTCATGGGATTTATCCACTTCACTCTTACACAAATGAATGGGAGTCAAGCCAATTTATGCAACTCAAGGAGGTAAGGAGTCACATGAGGGATCAGTATGACATTCTTTTCTACTTCCCATTAAGCCAAAAATATCTCAGGAGCAGGCATTTTAGGATATTTTGAGAGTTTTGCTTGAAGGCACTCATTCCCAGACACAAGCTGTGAGTGATCAATGGGAATTAGCATGTGTTCTGAGACATTAAAAAGCACTCCTTTCCATCTTCTGGCAGAGTAAAACTGACCATACTACTCACAGGTGCACCTCATGTTTAAAAACAATTTTAAAGCATTTCAGCCTATATTTGGTTCAAGTTTGGAGAAAAGATATGAGACAACCCAAGTTTAATTTGGATTGCTTCTCAACTCTCAGCACAAAAGTTTATTACAGATTACTTACAATAAATATTAATGTGGAACTCAATTTATACAACAGGAAATTTGAAAGTGTGGAAGATGGAAAGAGTTACGATAAATCACCACTGAGATACACAAGAAGACAAATAAGCTTTGATTTGTACTTCATGCAATAAATAGATCTATTAATAATAAAAATAATTTCAGTTTTCAATGAAAAAGTAATTAAACTTAATTAACTCTTTCTTTTTAAACTAGAGTGGCATTAAGGTAGTTTAGCTACTGGCTACATGACTTCAAGAACAAAGGTGAAAGGCAGTCATTTTTGAACCTGAATAATTCAATTTCTGGTATTCTCCACTTCACAATACTTTCTGAACAACCATTTGAAAAAAACTCAAAAATTACGGCGAAAGATGATTTGACGTGACTTGACATATCTGCAAACAGGTTACTGTAAGTTACACTTACTTTAATGGTGAAACATAGTGTATTTTTTAATTTATTTGAATAAAACCAGCAATACTTACAAGGCTTTATCTGACCCAAGCCATAAATTACACACTGAAAAAAAGCCACCTTTTCTTCCGTGTATCAGAGATACTATTTCATACCACAGTGAGGAAAAGGTTTGAATTATATAATTGGCAGACACAAAGTAGTGGTTAGATATGATGTTTAGGGATTCCTAAATGATTCAATTTCTATTCCTACTACCAAATATCATTTTGACCTTGAATAAATCTCTTAGCTTCTTTGCCTGTCCCATATGTAATATCACAGTAAACTACACTCAGCTAACTCAAATTAGTTTTGTTGGGATCAGTTCCTCTGTGTTTTTTATGCTGTGTGGATTTCTAAGCAAATATAGTACAGAGCACAGTATTATTAACTCTAATCTGCAAAACATCAAGTTTCCCTCATTTAGTTCACAAAGCTAACCACTAGTCCATCTGTGAAAAAACAGTGTCAAGATCTTTCAAACCTTATAAATTGCTTGAACATCTCAGGGACAGACTGTTTAGGTTATAAATCCTTATTTTGTTCCTTTTTATGCCTCGTTGTACCTTTCAGTGAGGGAGTGTGTTGCCACAGCGTATGAGAATAGCTATCACATTTGGAGCGGATACAAACAGCGTGTACTTAGTACCAGTTTTCTTCTGTCCTCGTGTGCTCTGAGCACGTGAGATATGGTCAATGAAGATCTGAAAATTAATGCTTCCCCACTCAGTAGGGTGATATCTAAGCCTGCATGCACAAGCAGTATTTGTGGTTGTGATGCTCTGTCATGACAGGAAACAAGTGAAACTACATAGCCAATAAGCCGCTGTATTTATTTGGTCCCATTTTCAAACTGCCGTGTTCTTCTTCCTTGAAACTTCACTTGAGCACTAAGGTGCAGGCAATATATCAAACTACCCCCTGCAGCCCTCCACATCACGGGACGTGACTAAACTAGCTGCCCAGGAGAAGCATACTGAAATTTTTAGAGACTGGCACCCTCAAAATACTTCTTCAGGGAGGGCATACACATGAATTATTTAGCTTTGCTCACAACCAGCTTTTTTTTCCCCAAAATACTTCAGGTCATTCATGTTAGCTGGCTGGGAAAAGCCACAATGAAGTTGGATATGACAACTGAAGCCCTGCTCACAGGGTGTGTATAGCCTAAAGGGAATTCAAACTTAAGCAAAGACAGTTAGCATACCCACACAGGTTTTGGCCTGCATATTAACAGACCTTTTCAATTGTGTTATAACTTAACTGAGCTCATGCAATTAAGAAAAAAAAAAAAAAAAAGAAACACAAAACCCACAAAAAAACTAAAACCCGCTCATAGCATGCCTGTCAAGTTACAGCAAATTCTTCATCTTGTGACCTTTAATTCTTTACCTATTTTGCAAGGGACTGTTTTGGTTAAGAGATTTTTAATCAGTTACAACATACCATTTCTCTCACCTATTTCACTTCTCTATGCCACAGAAAGGAAAGTAATAACCACCACCTTGCTCTTTCTGGATTGAATTCACTGTCTCAGTTCAACTGAAATCCACAACAGAAAGACACCATAGCGCTAAATTACTCCTGTTCATTGTTCCATTGAGGAATTAATATAGTGGAAGCTCTACTACCTGTGACAACTGATGTTAAAATCACACTGGAGTGAAGCTTGATTTTCCTTCATGAAGCAAATAAAAGTGGATCAAAACACACTGGAAATTCTAGTCCATAATTTGCATCAGAAAGAAAATATAGGCCTTAAATTCAGCCTTAAAGTGCTGAAATAGCTTAAAGTCTGAAATCAGTTTGAAGACTAGTTCAGTTTAAAATCAATACTTCAAAGAGGCTGAGATGAAGTTTACTGTAACATTTGTCAATTATTATGAGCAAAGCTTTCCCTTTGGACTTCTGAACAAATGTTTTTTCAAGGATTTTCCTGAATGTTTGCATGCAGAGATAATTGCTGTGGTCTCCCTCTCTTCTAGACTGCCTTCTGTAATAATACAGAGGAAACATAACCTATTATGTAATAATAACTTTGGTTATTTCATTTTGAACTAAATCACAGGGGCGATTAATATGACAGTGTTTTGGCAGCTAAAAAAGTTGAGAGAAAGATAGTGGGATAATCAAATCTAATTAAAAGTAGTGCTGTAGGAACTTCAGAAAGCTCATCTTAAAAACAAACAAACAAAACCCAGGAGACACTGAAAGAGCTTCATTAAAATGCATATAAAATTATCTGGAAAGAAATGCTTCTAAACTCTTTTTCTTCTTTTTTCTAATGTATATCAGTTGAGAACTAGGTCGTCTATTTTTTATAGCAAGAAAATATACTGTGCCCAGAAAATGTTCTCAGAAAAGGGAAGCTGTGTCTAGCATTTTGCGTAGATATAAAAAACATTTTTCACAAGCTTCATGGAAATACAATATTGTTCATTATATACTTCTAAAGATTATTTTCAGAAAACTGTGGGGTTTTTGTTTGCACGAAAAATCTAGCAGATGACAAGAAGAACCATGTATCTGCAAAAAGATACGGAAAACTGCAAAATGCAAAAAGTTCTGAACAGATCTGTACAATTTTTTTTCCAGCTCAGCCAGATGCAACAGGGTCTCTTTAAAGAGACCCTTTTAATTTCAACAGTTTCAGCTAACCAGAAATAATGGTACACCTAAGGAACACTGAGAAATATAAGCATTTGTTACAAGAGAAAGATTGCTTCTTCAGATAACTATTCCAAATCCAACTCTAGGGACTAGTAGCTGATTGCGACTGATTTGTGTGGTCTCCAGTCCAGTTCCCACTGGACACATACTCAAGCCAGAAAAAAAAAGCCCTGTCATAACCAGCATTCTTGTTCACACTTTCAGGAAAGTGTACAAGATTAAACAATTCCAGGAAATTCTTTTAATTCAAACCCCACTCTCGCAGTTTCTGTACTGGGGCAATGCTGGGCATATTGCATTTGATGAGGTGTACCTGCTCTACCTCAAAAATTGGCTCTTTAAAAAATTCACACTCAAATTTTAAATGACTTGTGCATAATCCTGAAGAATCAGTATTCCTTATTATAAAACTAATTTTTTCAGAGACAGTATATCAACAATAGCAAGAGACTTTCTGCTAGAGTTTTTAGGTACAGCATGTCTGGCATCAGTAATCTCATATCTTTTTTTCCACCATGTTTTAAGATTGAGAAATAAGCCTCAGTTTACTGCTCTCATGAATGGCAAGAAAAGAATCACATATTGACACGATAAACTTTTCACTGCTGTGAGGAGACAGAGACTTTAAAGTTTGTAACATCATCAGTCTGGTAACAGTACTGTGATACATTTGTGAGTCCTATGTTTTGTTTGTCAGTGACATCTTGGGAAACAGGAGTTTTAAACTCATGGGAGCTTTGAAGTCATCTTTTAAAATGCACAGTTACTTCTTTTGCTTTGTTCGTATTACCAAGACAGGAAGAGCACAGTTCGTTTGTATTTGGGGCCTTAACAGATTTTAGCTGCATAAAGATCAATGAACAGAGGCCTTAAGCCTCTTAATAAAGAGGTCTTAAACTCTTTATATTTGCAGTAATTTCTGTGAACTTCACTGACCTTCTTCAAGCAGGCCTGGCTTATGAACTGACCTTAAACTTCAATATAAGTTAGGAGGGAAAATAAAAAACCAAACAAACAAACAAAAAAAAAACCACACACAAAAAAACCCCACCAAAACCAAACGAAACCAAAAAAACCCCACAAAACCCTGAGAAGACCATTCACTTTAAAGTATACTGGCAGCTGTATGTAAAATAAAACAAATCTGTCTTCCTGTACAGGATGTTTCCTTAGGAATGCACTGGGAACAGCTCCACTTCCCAGTCAACAATAAACCAGTCCCAAAAAACATACTTGAAAAGAAAGGAAATACACAACACAGTACATGACGCAAGCCTGGGTGTAAATGAGAAACTATGAATCGCTAACAAATTTTGCCATTACTACTGTTGTTGTGACAGACCAATGTGTAAGTGCAGTGAAATCCCCCAAGCCACTCAAAACTGCCAGTGCCTCAGGTTTCATTACAAATTCAAAATGTAGAGGAAGGTCATAGCTAAGCATCTCAAGTCTTCCATGTGTGTATTTTCAAAGCTAAAGAAAATGTTTACAAAACTCCTGGTTTGCTAAAGCTAAAGACTTTCGTCTTTGCCTGAGTTTGCTACTCAGGACTGGCCCTGCTGTAATAGGACAAAAAAACTTCAGTGATATACACTGTCTTCAGGTGCTCATTTGATTTTGAATCAAGGAAATTTCTCACCCTTCTAGCACTTTCCTATTTGCTGCTGTCTTTAAAGTGAAAATAAACACACATTTCAATGGCAAAAGAGACACATTTATTCATAACTTTTACAGGAGTTATCTTCTATCACATGGTACAAAATAATGTGGGAAAGCAACATTATGATTCCTGATGACCAAGTACATAACGGAACACAGAAGGTTTATCACTGACTTGTGTATTGTTATCTGCAATGATCCAGTGCCTGGAAGGCAAGTAACTTGGGACACCAGAATGTTGGATAAATATGGAGTTACTACTAATACTGAATTATATTTTGTTTCAAAAAAAATGGTGTGAATCCCAAAATATTTACAATCTAAAAATATTTAAGTATTTTCCACAGTACCTAATATTTAAGCTTCTAATATGCCAGCATCTTAAGATATAGTTTCTAGCTGCAAAGACAATAAGGTAATTTGTTGAATACAGTATATTTCACTCAATAGGTGGTATTTTAAAACATATTCAGATACATGAGGGATTAGCTTATTTTGTCAAAGCAGACAATAATATTACGCATTTAATTAGATTCAAATGAATTCCTCATTTTCTCTACCTTTGTCTAATCTGAAAATTGCCTACCATGTTTCTCAAACAAGTACTATTACAGTTATTTATGTCTTTTCGGGTAAGACAGGTGAATCACATAGAACTCTACTAAGCATTCTGAATGTTTCTGAATGTCTGAGGTTCTCACTAAGAAACTGAAGGTTGGAAAACTTTATTTAGAATCATAGAATTGTTAGGGTTGCAAGGGACCTTAAAGATCATCTAGTTCCAACGCCCCTGCCATGGGCAGGGACACCTCCCACTAGATCAGGTTGCTCAGAGACTCGTCCAGCCTGGCCTTAAAAAATTCCAGGGATGAGGCTTCCACCACCTCTCTGGGCAACCTGTTTCAGTGTCTCACCACCCTCATGGTGAAGGACTTCTTCGTAATGTCCAGTCTGAATGGTCCCATCTCTAGTTTTAATCCATTCCCTCCAGTCCTACCATTACCCGACATCCTAAAAAGTCCCTCACCAGCTTTCTTGTAGGCCCCCTTAAGATACTGGTAGGCCACTATAAGGTCTCCTTGGAGCATTCTTTTCTCCAGACTGAACAACCCCAACTCTCTCAGTTTGTCCTTATAGGAGAAGTGCTCCAGCCCTCTGATCATCCTCGTGACCTTGCACTTGGCCTTGTTGAACTTCATGAGGTTGGCATGGGCCCACCTCTCCAGCCTGTCAAGGTCCCTCTGGATGGCATCCCTTCCCTCCAGCGTGTCAGCTGTCCCACACAGCTTGGTGTCGCCGGCAAACTTGCTGAGGGTGCACTCTATGCCACTGTCCACGTTGCTGACGAAGATGTTAAACAAGACCGGTCCCAGTACTGATCCTTGAGGGACTCCACTTGTCACTGGCCTCCACTTGGACATGGACCCATTGACAGCCACTCTTTGGGTGTGGCCGTCAAGCTAGTTCTTTATCGACTGAATTGTCAGTCCATCAAAGCCATATTTTATCAGCTTGGAGACCAGGATGTCATTTACCTTCTTCCAAGGGACTACTTGGTTAAAAGTTCACATAGACCTCCATAGATTTCAAATGCAACCTCATTATTACGTGACTAATTATATATGATCAAGAAAACACAACTTAAAAATTCTGCTCAGCTCCCACTCCTGATGATTTGGTGTTATGTTCTGCTAACTTACTACTGAATCCTTTATGCAAATTTTTTGCTATGAGAATCATAGCTAACAACCTTTCTGTCTTCCCACTACATCCTTAGCAACTAATGACTGTAAAGCTTGAGGTGCCTCTATGCCACTATCTAGCTAATAAGCAAACTATCAAGCAGCCCAAATCTCTTGCTAGATCTTTAATCACAAAAGGATCATATTTTTAATACTTGACTGTGCCACACCATATGCCTAAAAGGCTGGAAAACATGGCACTTAATGCACAATGAATCATCATAAATTATGATATGCTAATAAAATGCTGGGAAGTATTTTTGGCTTTGGTATTCTTGCTCACTACAAGTAAGTCAGCTGTGACAGCAGGGGATTTACAATGTGTAAACCCACACAAATGGATAGAACCGCCACTTGTTAGTGTCTAGAAGCACGCCACGGAGTCAAATAGTCTAACAGGAAAACATACTTGAAAAAGTTTTACTACTGAATAAAAATGGCGTTAATACAGGTTATTTGGCTACAACCCAAACTCTAATTTTTCTAAAGCATAAAAATCACCAGATAAATGAGGAATACTTCCAGGCACTATTCATCATAGTACTGAATAACCTGCAGATATTTTTTAAGCACAAGCCTAGAAGATTGTTGTCCGCCATTCATATCTACCTCTATAGAAGAACTGAATGAAATTTCTGAGCATTTAGGCATTTGCATACTTTCGGAGGAGCAGAGTTACCGTGTCTTCTGGTTTAAAATATCTCTTAAGTGTAGTTAAGAGAACTGTTGATTATTACTGAAGTACATATACAACTTCATATAGAAGTATATAATTTTGATTCTTGTTTGCCTGTGTATTGTGATTCAGCTGTCTCATCTGAAAGGTACATCACTTGTCAACATGCAGACGTGATTTCTAAACTACTATCTCCAGTTCTTATGCTACAAACCTCACATGGGGAGCCTTGCTGAAAAGTCTTTAGTCACAGCAATAAGATTACACATATGAGCAAGCAAAATTAGGCTGCCCATGGCCACCGCTCGCTTCATTACATTTCACCTCTCATTTAAATCACAAATTAATATATTTATTTATAGGTTTAGTGACGCTATAACAGGAGGAAAAAAAAAGGCATAAAGCTTGGCACTCTGAATCAAGTCTCAGTACCATGATTGCAGCTGAGTCTTGAAAAGTCCAGGTTATGAAGATGGGAAGAGCTGGATTTCCTTAAGGGGCTGAGCTCTTCATGTCCTAGTGCATGAGAGGTATACAGCAACTTTTCTACGTAACAGAGGGTCTACACAGAAAGGTGTAGAGGCTAAATGAGCCTTTACTAAAGCTGCTGAACCCCAGCCTTGAGTGTGCTTTCACCAAGAACCTGACGTGGTTGCTTTTGTCCTTATTAGGCTATGACTTCTTTCAGGATGTCACTCTTTCTCATGTTTGATACCAACAGGCCTGATGCTATAACTTTACGAGCAATAAAATACAATTCCTACTAGGTACTTCGCAACAAGTCTTTTAGAAAACAAGAAACTGATGGCAAGAAGAGGCCTGAGGTAACATTTTTACCCTCAATCACGTTAAGGTTATATGCAGTTCCTAGATGTTTCTGTTCTTTGGTAAAGACTTTAAAATTTCCTATGTAGGCTGGTGCTGGCATGCAGAGAGAAGTGTAAAGGGTGCACTGAAAACTGACTTGCTGGGTAACAGCACCTTCACAGCTATGTGAATCATGCTGCCAAGGTATCAATGAATCTTTTAAACTATGGCATATTCTTGAATAGGGATGGGCTTCTGGATCAAAATGTTGCATTACAAACCTCCATCAAAGTACATAAAATAACAACAAACATTAAACAGGATACAACCACTGTCAATATTTATTCCGTAACAGAAGTGTTTTTCACAGGCAGCAAGTTTCAACATGGTAAGTACTGTCTATGTGCTAGTTACATTTACTCAAATCATATAAACAAACAAACAAAACATAACAATTTCCATTGGACAACAGAAAGCAGTCAATTTGTTAACAGGTATACTACAGTATCTTTTATCTGAAGATCTCAGTGTAATCTGGAATAATTAAACAAGGCTTGCATTAGAGCCTTGTGGTTATTATTTCCTCCCAGCTCAGTATAAGTTAAATGCTTAATTGCTTTGCACCTTTGGAAATCTTTCTCAGAAGTGTTAAATGATGAATTTAACTCTTCTGAGAGTTAATGATGAACCTGCATTGCATAGGTGGCCATTAGAAAATCAAATCTGACAAACTCTGTCAGAAAGATTTTTTGTTTTCCTGTGACAAGGACAGAGGTAAAAACAAAATATGCTGCAGGCAGACTTGCATGAGTCCAAGTCCCTTCTAGGAACACAAATGAAAGTCTTCAGATGGGTTCAGCACCCTACAGTTCCCACGGAAAATGTGAGCTGCTGGGGATTCTTGTCTAATTGAGAGCTGCAAAAATTCAGCCATGTAATTTAGACACCCAAAAGGAAGCAGTTAGGTAGCAAATTATTTAAAAACTTCATCTGTCCTATAAATTTGAAAGCCTGTGAAATGTGACTGTGATACACAGAGCAAATCAGTACTGAGAAAAATTATAACCTATTCTCTAAATCAGTTCATATAGGTAATTAAATGTTAATGTGCAATTATTTTTTTTTAATGTTGAGTTCATAAAGTATTCTCCCTCCCCAACTCTACATGACCTCATTTGACAAGTAAAGCAAGTAGCCAGCTTTTCCATGTCAGCAAAGACTGAAATGTTTTCTATACCAATACAGATTTTCCCAGGTAAAGAGGCTATTGGCCACGTCTAGGAGTTACGGATATTGTCACTCACAAACTCTTCCAAATTTTATTTGCTAGTCACCTGGTGAAGAAAGGACAGCCAGTTCCTGCTGTGTGCTCTTTGTTATACATGAAATATTTTTTGTCCCATTTCTGGATGAATCACTTCTAGGAAAGTCAGCAGGGAACCAATTTCAACATCGTGTATGATGTCTTTGAAGTCTGTTTTCTGCTCTGTATCACAGCAGTGAACCAAATGTTTACATGCCTTCTTGGCTTGCACTTCATGATGTTGAGTGCATGCATCTATGCCTGTCTACGAATCTATATTGGCCACCAGATTTAGAATTTGTCTTTTTTATTGTATTGTAAAACTGTAGTTCATTACAACTAGTTTTGTAGTAAACTATGTCAGTGTGAAGACAGATTTTACTTGTAGCACTTCTTATTTTCGTATATCCACTAAATACTATTTCTTGGCATAAACAACAGACTTCCCTACAGTTTGGATTATGCCAGAAAATTCTTTACAAACAATAAAGATGTCTGTAGAGATTGGAGACTGCAATTCTTACACAAAAGAATCTTGGAATGAAACAGAATGGAGAAAGAAGAGAAACAGGGAAGTCCAGCTGATGTTCTAGACCAGGCATCCTGTCTTAATGTGACTGTCTGAGAAGAAAAGCAATAAACAAAACAGAGAACATAGACAGACCATATGGGGTCCATGTTACACACAACACATATGCCATATTTGTATCTTATGCAAGCATACAGATAGAGAAAACAACCATGAGCCTCCCCTTTTCTCTACCAGCTTAATATCATCAGCTCACTTATTTCAGCTGCAAGTTACAGTTGGAGTGGATCTCAAGGAGGAAACTCAAAAGAAATACAAACAGCATTCTGCTAATGTCACTTGTGTTACCACAGAAGTTGTTGCAAGGATTAAAAGGAAAAAATATTTCCTTTCATACGCATATTAAAAGCTGAACAGTCACGTTTTTTACATAGAGAATCCTTCCCTCAGAACTGAAGAATCTGTCTATCAATTTAGTTTAAAACCAAAACCAAAAAACAGGGAGGCTCAAAAATAGTTCTGCTTGTTTCCCCAGGTGCAATCATAAGATCTAACAGAAGATGTTATGTTGCCCTAGAAAACATGTCTTTCTCATATTCTGAGATTGAGAGGGCCACTTACACAAACGTTATTCTAAAAGATAAACTATAGCAGAGGCAGAGTTTGAGAACTGTGGAAACCAACAACTCTGGTGAAAAGGCACAGTCCAGGTAGCTGCTGGCCCGAAGGCAGTTTGTGACACGGAGAGAAATGAGACTTTTCTTTTATAAAATCAGGTTTTAGTACTGCAGTTTTCATTAACTCCAAATGCTATTTGATGTAAGTGAAGTGTTAGTAAAATTTCAAATTTCTATTAAAATTTTATCTTACAGTTAACATTTTCTAGCATTTATTGGAGCTTTTTGATGAAACATGCCTTGCATTTTATTAAATGTTTAATAAAAATCTGATGTTAACTGAATCATGAATTTCACCGAGTGTCAAAAAATTGTGTCACTTCCAAATTTTTAGCTGATTAGAGCCCAGAAATTGTTTTCTGCCAGCTTTACTGTGTATTCATCCCTTATGCGCATTAGATTGAAGCAACCAATGCAGCAGTATAGATTTGTTTTCTGAGGGTTTTCTATTTTATTTTGTTAAGTGATTGGCTCCTCTAAAATTATATCAATTATTGTCCGTTGTCTGTGAGAAGGCCATTGTTATGGCGTATAACTGGACTCTGATTTTTCAGGTAGTCTTGAGAGAGGTCTTTTTTCTAGTCATGCATTGAGAGTTGTGCAGCATAACATTTAATGAGAGATACAGGATGATTCTAGTCTGTGATCCCCTCCTTTAAAAATGCCTTTTAGATGTATAAACTCCAATTCTTAGCTGGTAAGCGGATCCACATCTTTCTAGTAAGTTATTCAATACAGCCACAACCCTGATAATTGTACCCCTGTGTTTTAAGGGTGATGACTTACAAGAAACGTAACACCCACAGAACACTGTACTGCTCTTATTGATGGATTGTAGGCACACACACACATATTTAATTTTTATCAATATAACTCTCTCTATATAAAGGTCTTTGCTTTTTTTGGTAAGATTCCCTTAGGGGATCAAACATGATTCTCCACCTTTCTGCAGGGCTTTGAAGTGGATGAGGTGAGTGTTGGCCCATATCCTCAATACCTCCTCAATTGTGCAGGTACCACAGCCTAGATGAGGAACTAGGCTGCACCTTTCCTCCAAGGGTGGTGAGGTTACTGTTCTGGAGTGCACACCCCTAGAGGATACAATCTGACTCATCCTAAACTGCTCCGCAGGGGCTTTGGGCATTAACATCCTTTCCACACCCCTTGCAAAATTTCTTTAGGCTTTACTAAGTGAGTATTTCCCACATGAGCCAGTATGTGCATGTTTATAGCATTCTCAATTGGAAGTAGAGAGTTGGTAAATTGGTTAAAGGAGAAGAGCTGACAATTAAACAATAGTGCTCTAATATTCAAATAGTCATTTCTGATGCAGAAGGGAGAGCAGTTCAAAGAGAACACACATGCATATACAAACTTCTAGCACCATATTGGATAAAGCTGATGTATTCCTTATTCATGAGCAAATTTACAATAGAGCTACAGTCATGAAAAAATCTAAATGCAGCAAGATAAAAGGGAGGCAAAGCCAGAGTAAATGAAGCATAAAAAACATGTTTAGAACTTACAGGAAAACCCATCAGCTAATATTGGCTAAGACAAAATCAAAACAGATAGACTAAATAATCTGTAATTGCATATCCTTAACACTAAAGCACACGCTTAACTACACTGGTAAATTGGCTGAGAATATTTTCCATTTTACAGGCTTGAGCCCTTAATGCAGTGTGATAAACTGTGTGATAAATACGCATCTATTTCAGTATCTTGTCAGTCATTAATTCTGACAGTTATGCCAGTGTTTTAATCTCCCCCCATTTCTCCCACAGACTCTCCATGTCTCTATTGTCATCCTGATGCATCAGCTCACTTCAACTTCTGGCTTGCAAAATCTCTCATTTTTTCATTCAAATATCTCCTAGCACTCCCTTCTTAAATTAATGTGCAAGATGACTCAGCCATAAACACCCCACCAATCTGAAATCAAATCACTGTGTCTCTAAATGCCAAAACCAAATCATTGCCTGAAAATATTGCTGCAAGCCTTGTTCTCTTCACATTCATCATCTCTGTACAGTTTATCATCCTCATTCATCATGTCCTATCTAAAATTGGAAGGTAAGCTCTTTGAGGTATGGCTAATATATTTCCCCCTGTTCCATAAATATTTTTCATCCAACGATATTGCTGAAGAGTAGAATATGCACACAAATCAAACAAATAACTTTCGGACCATTTTTTGAACCTGAGTGATTCCAAATGCTCCAGCCCTCCTTATCACTGGTTTAAAATTAATAAATACATAAATAAAGGCATAAACAAATTAAGATGTAATTTATGTAGGCAATTTATCATGGAATAATTTAGCTAAAATCAAGGCAGTCACTTCATCCTGAAACATTCTGCTGTGTTAGGAAGATATTCTCAAGCTACATCACCCATAGCATATTAATTACTGTAATCTAGTTAAGAGTAGGAGTTACCAGAATGATTTTAGTACATCAAAGGTAGTGGAATACAGTCAGGTGAGCTGTAACTAACCAGCATAACTCACATTATAGAATATCACTAGAACAGATTTATGTTGAATACTTTAATATCTTTGCACAGATTTTCAACAGTGTTTTGCACCAGTGTTTTTGCATTTGACCCCAAACATTTCACATCAATCAGTTAAGGAATCTTTTCAGTTTCTGAAAGGTTAGAGTGCTGTTTGTTGAATGTGTATTTCTTTGCATTGCCACAATGGAATTTACCTATAGCCTATAAAAAAATATTGTCCTTAAGATGTGACCACAAAATTTCTGAATAAGTGAGTAGAAACCCCAGAAAATAATAGTTTATATTGGAAACACTGACTCAACCTTCAACTATAGAGGCATGAACTGTTACCTCTGTAATTACCGGTCAACCTCAATCTTTCCTAATGAAAGTTTTCCTCTGCTGGCATGTACTTAAGGCTAACCTTTACTGTTTATTCTAAAATATATGATTACAATGAACCCAGTGTAAGTTAAATGATGTAGTTGTGTCTGGCTACATACAGCAATTTGATAGAATTTGGTAAATAATGAAACCAACCTCTCCCCAAAACCTACCATGTATAGCAACTTGATACTTCCTCAGTGCTAACACACTATCATAACGTAAAAATGCATTAAACATTCAAAGTATGAATTCATCAACATTACCTGAACAAGGGTCTCCTGCATCCTAGGCCAATTCCAAAGTATTCTCCTTTCTTCTATAAGAAATTTCAGAATTCTGTTACATAAAAGACTGTGTCAAAATCAGTTAATGAACAGTATGAAACAAAACCCAATCATTTAACATTTAATGACGAAAGTCTTCTGAGAATTTAAAAAATAAAGTCCTTCAGATTAGCATTGCAATAAAGCCTACTCTTTCCAGGTAGTTAGAGGTAGCAGTATCTATTATGATTGCTCCCAAATTTCCATCATTAATAACTGTTTTTTTCAGTTATTTATAACTACACCAAATATTTATCACCTGAGCTGAAATTTCCCTGCCTCAGGACAAAGTTTTCAACTAGACTGGTTCAGTCATTTTCAAGAACAAAGGCTTACATAGTATAATTTGTCCTTGTGCATATGCAGGAAGATAAAATTGTTACTTTTATGATCACATACAGTTTACCACTACAGACCCTTGACTCCTTCAGGGTACAAGGATGGCCAGTAATTCTTAGGGGAGCAGCTATTTCTTTTTACTCTCTTAATTATTCAATGTACAAATCCAGATGCTATTTACTGAACACTGGAACTGGAAGAGAACATTTGAGTCTAAGAGAACTCCTCTTAGAGATTTTTATACAGTGCCTTGATATAACAGTTGAGTGCTTCTCCAGCATTAATCTTTTGAACTTCTGCAGTGAATGAAGGCATTGTTATTCTCATTTTACTGATGCACAGGGACTGAGATTAAAAAATATATATATATATAAAATCCAGTATTTTTATGCTCAAATTAAAATGTCTGCAGCACGTTTCTTCAAAGCATTAGCACTATGTAATACTCCATGTTCAAAATTCAGTTCCCATCGGCTTTTCTTGCAGCTCACTTTTCATTATCAGTTGCATCCATGTATCTTGATGGCACTGTGATGCAGAGTGAAATACATGCAAAAGCCAGATTTGTAGTGCAGAGCTGAAAATTAGGACAAACGAGCTAACCGATGCTAATTCTCTGAATCCCAGGCTTGTATCCTGAAGCTCACAGAAGAATCTGCTACAAAAGTCACCACCATGAAGTATGTGCAACCTATATATATTTTGATTGCACTGGAGCTATGCAAACTAATATCAGTTGTAGGAGTGTTTATTACACATAAACGTATTAACTGTATTATCTTTAGGCAAAGGTTTAGTGATTCCAAGTTAAAAAAGGTTTTACTGCCCATTCAGCTGCTTAATAAGATCAGCAATTACTTTAAATACTACAATAGGGGTACATCAAGCACAGCATGGCTAGCTGGTCAGAGGAGTTGATTATCCCACTCTACGCTGCGCTGATACAACCCCACCTTGAGTACTGTGTGCAGTTTTGGGCAGCTGAATATAAGAAGGATATCAAACGATTAGAGTGTGTCCACAGGAGGGTGACCAAGATGGTGAAGGGCTTCAAGGGCAAGACTTACAAGGAGCAGCTAAGGTCACTTGGTTTGTTCAGCTTGGGGAAGAGAAGGCTGAGGTATGACCTCATCACAGTCTACAGCTTCCTCAATGTGGGCAGCTGAGCTGGAAGTGCTGATCTCCTCTCTATGGTGGCCAGTGATAGGACACAAGGAAATGGAATGAAGCTGCATCAGGCAAATTCAGATTGGAAATCAGGAAAAGGGACATTATCATGAATTACATTAGAAATTACATATTTAGAAATTACATAGAAAAATGTAAAATTGCATGCCACTAGAAAATGCTTATCAGAAAAATGATCATGCCTAATAGAAAACCGAAAGGCAAGTTTCTGAGAGAAATTCCTTCAGAGATTAGAGGAAAGTTATTGGTGTTTGCTTTGAGGGATTATCATGAGGTAATATGGTTTTAAAACTCTTACATATTTAAGCTTTGTTAAAACAGGTTACTTGAGCCTAGGAAAAAAAATCTGAAAAAAAAATTACAGCATAAGTAGGAAATCTAAATTTTTAATTTTGTTAAACTTCGTCCTCTGAGAGTTTATAGTCTTCTCCTGTCTGATAAAAAATGTCCAGCTCTGTATTTGAGTGGAACAATGCTGTCACCTGGTGGTTAAATTTACCAGCAGTGGTCAATAAATTCCAGGTACAAAAAGGCTTCTTTTAAACACTTTGCAGAATCTATGATCTAAACAGCTGAATGAATTGTTGAGATTCACGAACAATTTAATAATAAGAACTCAATTGTGATGTCATTAATTATAGTGAGTGGCACTAGTATCACAGCACTGGGTCAGGAAACCAGTAACTAAGTACTTATAGAAAAAGTTTGCCCTACATGATTCTACCAGCAATTGGTTCTGCTGCTTTTTCTTTGAAGTAATCTTCTAATTGAACTAGATAAGGTATTCTGGAGTAAAAACATATAGATAAACACAGATATATTTTTCAGTGTAAATATGGCAGATTTTGGCTTCAGATGGCTAAACAAACGAAGGATAAGGAAAAAACAAAAATGAAACATTATCAGTGTTTTAACTGTACTACACTAGAATATATGCACATGTTCTCTTTCAGTTGCAAAAGGTGATCCCAGAGAAAGTTACCTTCATTTTGGAACATACTTAGATGGGATAGCTCTTAATCCTGTAGAAGTACCTTTCATAACATTTTGTTGATCCCCAGTTTCTGCATTCTACACTAAGTTTTATCAACGCACCTGAAGTACAGTATGTTTACCATAGCTTTCAACTGCTTCATTTTTAGAAAATCCAGTTCCTAGATATTTAAAGAAGTGGAATCCTGAATTTGATTTAACAGCCTTTGGGAGAGCTGACACATTCACGGTTATTTCTGTAACAAGGAAAGGACCCTATTCAGTCCTTTAGCCATTATTATGCTTTCTCTGTTACTTCTTATCCTTCCTTTAGGCATAATACGAAGTACTTGATGATTATACTGTTTATGACCACAGTCTGTTAATCTCTCTGGAGAAAAGTCATATGCATCCAAAGGAGTTCTCCACTAATGGAAAATCTTTAAGTACTGATGGCATAAAATTATCTGTTTATTACAAACAAGAACCAAGAAGGCTGTGAATAACTAATTCCAAGACATTGCCTCCCTTGAAATGCCATCTCTATTAATGTTAGAAAAATATTGTTTGATTCTACTATACAGGAACTTCACATCAGTCAGAAACACAAGAGCACTTTCAAGTTGAGCTACAGACTGAGCTGACCAGCTATCAGCATGGCCCTCTTGTTACAGAAACCATACTAGATCTTTAAAATGCTTTCCTTTTCTAGACAATTGCAGTTTTCTCTTGCGAGAAGCCCTTTTTAGGCAGTGGCTCTGTGTTGCAGTTTGGACTAGGTTGGCCAATGACAAGACACCAGATGCTCTCCCCTACCTCTCACTCCAAGAAGAGGAAGAAGAGAGATAAAGAGATTTATGAGTTTAGAAAAAACTAAACTACTTTAATGAAATTTTAATAATAAAAGGAAATAATTACATAGATACAATATATACAAAACCGTATCAAGCTCCCAGGGAGATGTCACCAGCAGGCACCGGGAAAGTTCCAGACTGGACTCAGTGACAGATGGGAACTGGATTCTGGATCTAGCTTCACAAACCCACAGATCAGGATCAAAGGTAGACAAACTGACTGTGTCCTCCTCAGACATCAGAGAAAGAGAGAGCCATTGAAGAAGCCGAGCCACTGAAGAAGCCAAGCCACTGAAGAAACAACATTGGAGAAGAACCATTGAAGGAGAGCCACTTTGATCCCTCAGCTTTTATTCTGAGCATGGCAGATGAGATGGAATACCCTACTGGTCAGTTTTGGGTCACCTGACCTGTCCACACCTACCCCCAGATGCAATCACTCCACAGGGTAAACAACCAAGTCAGCTGACCCTGGTTGCCACAGCAACAAGTATAAGCAAGAGCTTCTCTTACTGAGCGAAAAGTTGTCTCTGCTTCACCCCAAACCAGGACGTTCTGTGAACTCAGAGTGGATGCCATGTCTGACTAGTTCCAAGTTACTGCAGGTAGGTGAGAAAATGCATCAGTAGACAATCTAATACTTGGGGGTCTTCACACTCAAAAGGTCGACCAGGTGCAGTCACGCAGGTTCTCATTATCTCTTGAATTTCTCACTCCAAGATAGATTGAGTCATTTTTATATTTCCTTAGACTCCTGTCAATTCTCTAAAATAAAGAAACTTTTCACATGCTGCAGAGAGGTAACCTCGAGCTCTTTGAGTTCAAAGTTCCTTGAGGCAACGTTTTACCATTTCAGTGCTGCTCCTGTGTCCTGTAACACAGCTTCAGAATAGACTAGGAGGAGTTTGTTACACTTCATCTTGGATCTGCAGCCAGGTAAGAACTTTGGAGTGAAGTCCAATGAACTCTGCAGGAGATAAACACCTACATGTTACTTAGCCATAAACTGTCGCCAAAGAGGAAATTTAAATTACATGTTATACATTTGCTTGTTTTCGCTACTACATGTGCAATTGAGTGAGTACAATCCTCTTAATGGAAACACCTTCTCTGCAGGCTGTGATTTTTTTCCAAATGGAAAGTTGGCCAAACAGCTTTATGCTATTAGAGGTCCTTAGAGTATCACAGTACAGGTGGTAAAGCTGTATTAATGAAAAGAGCCAACCAACAGTCATTTCCAAAAGCCGCATCACTTTGATTCATTTTCTTCAACAACTGTGGGACTACAGTGTATCTTCTGCCTCTGGCTCCCCATTACTGTCCCTCTGTTCTTTTCATGCCTGCTTTTCTCTTTGATCTTACTCATGCAGGAATGCAGGAGAAAAGGAGAAAACAGGAGAAAAGAGCATTCAACTTCTCAGTTGTTTTCATCCACTGAAACACAAGGACACACAAGGGTCAGCAAACCACACAGATGCCTTTTCAGAACGTAAATTTAAACATCATTTTGAAGGTAGATTATGAAAGATATTTATACTTTTTGAAAAAAAACTTCTTTAAAAGACAAGCAAAAACAAGGCAAGGAAATATATTTTAAAAGACAGTGTGAAAATGAAAAGAAGCATATGGCCCTTTTTACTTTAATTAGTTGTTCAATTATCCTGACAGGGAACACTCTTAGCTTAGAGGGATTTGCCTGTGGAACAGAAGAGCAGACCACCAAAAAATCCCCTCTACTTGTTTTGACTTAGCAGAAGTTGGGACTTCAGTACACACAACCCGGCACAGCTCATTGAGTTCTCTTTTTGTTGTGTGGAAGCATCAGGGCTTCATCTAGTGTTCACAAAGAAAATTACAGTTAAGAAGAATAAAACCTAAGCCAAACCATGATACATAGCAATAATATTAGTCTAGACATTTTCTTTTTACTTGTTATCAGGAACAACGTCCCATATTTTGTGTGAAGTTCAGACTGGTGGTTCCATACCTGATTCACAATATTACCTGTCCTACAAAATATACTGACATAGTGCCTTAGACTATAGATCGTATGTATCTAGTCCAAACTGTCCTGAGTGTTGTTAAAGTTTCCTTGATTTCTTAATTGTTTTTAAATCAGTGTTATAATGTATAAATCTATTCAAATCTATAGGACAATTAAATTTGGTTTTAGTTCTCCAGTTCCACATGGCTACAGATAGGAATTTTAGTGACTTGAGATGTCACTTGACCAATGATCTCAGGATACATCATATCCCCTACCTAGAGTAGTAGGAAAATTGTTTGCCATATAATTGCTTCAAAAGAGCTTGAGAATAGGATACTAGTCTGCTCCTGATAATGATAACATACATCTCAAGGCCTCTGAAGAAACCAAGGAGAACCTTTTAATGAACTGGGTGAGACTACTCCTAAGATGGTACAAAATATACTCAGTGCTGTTTAAAAAAGCAAAATCTAAACTGTGGCAAAGAAACATGTTTGGGAATGGCTAACAATGTACAGCAAATAGTATAAGGTTCTTGTATTTTCTTACAAGTGGCTGATCATAAAAAACTCTGAAGATGCTTAGATGCTTAGGACTTTACAAAACAGGCCCAGAAGATTATTTTCTAAGTAGAAGCAAGTCAAGATTTAAAGAAAGAAAGATGACTAAACTTTTATTGATGCCATGATGTGAATCAGAGGCCTCTGAATGTCTAAAATGAGTACTGCATGCAAATATAAAGCCATGTTTAATGATAAGGATGTTAAAAAAGTTATATTTTCAGATATCCCCAGTTCTAGAATAATTTTTTTTTCTGCAAATGTGAAATGATGCTAGAGTTACCACTATGCTCAGAAACAACTTTTTAACATGTTCTTATTATAATTGTATGCTTCTATTCCGCTAGTACTCAGAACTTTTTTTTTATTTTCTACCATTGTTTAACTTTTATTGCTAGCAAGGACTATAACTTCAGCAGCATCCACAGAAAGGAAAATTTGTGTTTAACGTCAGTTGACTGTGGCTCACATGAGCTTGGTAAATATTTTTAGGAGCAAGCCTATTGCTGATGCAGATGATTGGTTTATGTTGTGGAACTGCCCCTGGAAAACGTGGAAGGGACATTGTGCTCATAGATGTGCTAGTAGCCAGAATGAAAATAAACAGCAAACCAATCTGTATCTGCCACACTGTTTTCTCTCCAAATAACCATGCTGCAGTTAAAGAACCACCCACCTGCACTCTTTACATCCCTACCATCCAAAAGCAAATATGATCATGGACACTGTCTTCACACACTGGAAGTAGTCATACTCCCTTGGCAAGTGCACTGTAAACCAGCATGTTCCAGTTTTTCAGTATTTTGCATTGAAAGCCAGTATGTGTCTGCACAAGCAAAAGTTAGATTAAGTTTTAAATACTCTGAGTGGTTATTTTACTCCTATTTGCAATGGTTGTGTATAGGGCACGTCTAACCTCAATGTCATCTTCCCCCTGCCTTCGCTTTCCATAGCTGCCTGAAACCAAAACACAGCCACAGGACAGTCTGGAATCAAATGCTGGTTTCCTTGGTGCTAAAAGAGTGTATGTAAGACATAATGAACCCTACTTGGCATCACGAAGGTCTTTAGGGTAGTTTTTCAGTGTATTAAGTGATACACAGCCCACTACATCATGGTGTGAATGGGTAAGCTTTCATTGTTCTCCCTCTGTCATGCTTAGTCTCTGCACAGAAAAGGAGCACTGGGGTTGGTTAATTTACCACAGAGATTAGGCTGGATGGTTGCCTCCAGTAAATCATAAGATCTATTGAAAGTTCATTTACTGACTCATGTTTAGACAGACAACTGGGAAAAAGATGCTTTCTGGTTACTTCAGGTCAGCATCTCCTAAAAATATTATTTTATAGTCTGTGAGACCAACAGCAAAGCAAAATTAATATAAATAATTCCAGTAAAATTCCCCAAACCACAACACTTCAGACATAAACCTGACAAGGAATCCAGGCTGATTGTCAGAATTATAGTTCAATGAAGCTTATTTCAACAGATTGCTCAGTAACAATAACCACTAAGATTACTTGTAAAGCACTTAACTGCACACACTTTTTCTCTTTGGCAAGCAGTCAGTTCCATGAGTTATCCTGCCAGATATTTTGGAGCATCCATTCACTAGCAGCAGAAACAAGAACACGGTTTGATGCGTTAGAAGCTATGCCTGCAATTTTCAAAAAGCAGAGCCTAGAGTTGGTTCTAAAGATCTTCTCTATACCTTCTGGGTTTTAGTGGAAAAATAAACAAGCACAGCCAAGCTGCAAAATCATTTAGAATCCAGTACAAGTTCCTGAACACGTTTGCTTGCTATTTACTCTGACATGTTTTTGAAGCAGTAACAGGGTTAATGAAAACATAAAACATAGGCAAATAAAAAAGAAATGGTGGAAATGCAAGGAAGTGTCTCATAATTAAACTTGCTTAATATTTACACAGCATTTCACAGTTGTATATCACAAAAAATTATAGTAGAATAAATTTGAGCTTAATGGTCCTTTCTTCTGTGCTTCAGAACAAAGCAACAAACCCCAAAGTCATCTGTCATGTGGCAGGAAACAACTTTTTCTTTCTCTTCACTTGCCAAAAGGCAATGAAGATTATGTTTCCAGTTTAGAACAAGACACTTGTCATGGTCTAAATTATAACCAAGGGTGTCCTCTTTTGCTATAACTCAGAAGTACTATTCAGACTAGACAGACATAACAGGGCAAGCCTTCCAGCAGCACTGGAATCTATTCAAGGGCCATGATTCTGCCTTGTAGCTAAGTAGGAAGGCTGTGTCATATTCTGTATTCAGTTCAGCTAACTAATTCCAAACTTGCTTACATCTACCTATTCACCTGGCAGTCGTTTACTTGCACTGCAGTATATATGTTCTATAAACACACAAAATGGAAATCTTAATTTTTACACATTTTAACACTATTATGTGTTAAGCTTATAGTGAAGGAGTATCGTGTTTGTTTATGTTATGTTCTTCTCCTTGTTATCCTTAAACTTTTCCCATCAAACATGAACATGCTGTATGTGCTGTGTATCCAAGCTGTCTACTTCCTACCACTGCTACTCCACACATCATTTTTTCTTAGCTCCAGAAATCCATCAGAGTATCATAAGAAATACCTCATGAACTTTTAGCATTATATTCCTTTCTTCTCATTAACACAGAAGCTTCTCTCTCTAGACCTTGCTTTTTGATTTCCCTTGTTCATCTGCCCATTTGTGTCCAGTTTAGTGGGGCATACAATCTCTCTGGAATTTATTTGTTTTTCAACTTTATTTTATGCATTTGAAGTATTAAAGATTTTATTTTGTCCTTCTAATTGTCTACTTGTCTGCATTTATTTTATATAGCTTCCTTATGTTCTTGGGGTATTTATTTTATTATCATGACAAAAAACAACCCTGTATCATCAAACAAATTATTTGGATGGGGATTTTTAAGCCTGATTAGTGGCATAGTCTTAACATCTTGGTGCTCAACTTGGAACATTTACAAGTGAACTTTCATTAGTAGAAGGTCAATTACCTCTTTCTAAACAAATCAGCCTATTTAAGAAAGCTGAAGCTAGATATCCGAAGTAGAGATATTCGTAGTTCCCTTTTTTATTCTGACTCATGGTGATAAATTACAACAGATAGCTTCCTATGAAAATGACATAGTAAACTGGTCAAGGTATAAATTCAGCATATAATGGTGCTAAATTTTATGTTACAAATGCATATATCATAGGAGTATCCCAAAAGAATCCTAGAAGAGATACACACAAACTATTTTACATAGTTTATATTAGACTGCCAGAGTTGAGCCTATCTTCACAAGACAGCTGTACTAAATACAAAAACTAAATGCATACATAGATATGTTACTCCACTAAATATAGTTTCTCTTGCGATAAGATGACTGGATGAAAAGTCTGAACACTGGAAAAGTAATCCAGAGACTGAAAGAACGAATTGCTACAGAACTGTTTGATGCTTTGTTTAAAGGTTACTTGTTTTTCAGTAATATGTCATAGGTGGTTCTAATTTAGGCAGTGGAGTTTCTCATTCTGTGTGTGTTTCAGCTGTCACATTTCACAAGTAAGAAATGGAAATACTTTTTCTAATGTTTTTCTAAAACCAGATATTTAAAATTACTTATGTTGTTCAGCAGTGTAAAATACAGCAAAGAGAAAAATAAAAATGAAATTCTATGTGGAGAAGGTTGCAACATCTAGAGATAAATTCCTTGAACACTTACTGTTAGATGTACCTGTTAGTTGTTTTTATTGCAAAATTTGTAAAGGGATCTGGACCCTTATTATGAACTTAATGAAAGTACCCCAGTTCCTGAAATAAATATTTTAAACTGTCGAATATCAAACAAAGTTCAAGCTGTGTGGTCTTTAATCTTCCTTTTCCCACCACCTCCCTTAGGAATGTAACACAGCAATGGGCAATTTTTTCAGTTTAAAACACATCTTCAGCATTCTTGCATTCACAATGCCCTTTCCTTGACTGCTGGTCTACACACCTATAGATCTAAGTACAATAAATCTGAAAAAAGCGTAGATGAACGACATAAAAGAACCTGACTACTGTAATCCAAAATGCTAATATGATAACTACTCTAAAAGTTATGGAAATAGCATAAAAACCATTAAAATTAATATTTTTTAAAATAGCATACATGCTTAAATATACACACCTCTCAAGCAGTCTTAATACAAGGAAGTTTTTTTCTTCCTTCAAAATTTGTGGTAGACAAACCTGAAAAAGATTGGAGTACCTAGTACAACTTAGTAATCAGAATTTGTCCCAACTCATATTCTACAAAAACTGTAACAAAGTAGTACAAAAATTAATTCTTGGATAATGCACGAATAAAACACTTATATTTTTGCTTTCTTGCCACGTTTTCTCTGTGAGCTCCATATGTCAACAAGGTGCAATGTCACTGAAAAAAATACAAATGTGAAAGGCTTTGGCTCTCAGAAAAGAACTTTGTTTGATTTTCATGGAAATTTTGGCCTGTGTCTCCTGTTATTTGAAACAAGGCATACAGCTTTGGTCACATTTCTACAACATTCAGTACATGTCATAATAGCAGTTGGATACCTCTATCATCTAGATACATATTTCAAAGAGAACTACTTTTTTCAAAAGCCAATAGGATACTTATGAAATAAATATTTATTTGTTCTGATAATTCCATTGATTCAAGAAGTACAGCCATAGCTTGAGGTAAATTCGTAAAATTATCTATTTATTCTTAAAGTAACTTCAAAACAGAGTTAGTTTATTTAAAGTAAACAATTGTCTTTAGCTATGCAAATATTAAGCTATCAGCTTTTCTTTGAAGTCTTAACAGCATCATAGTCAATAAAGTCAAAGGCTGTAGAGGGGTGACAAAGGGATGTAACAGTATTAATCTCACAATTTGAACTCTCTCAGTGGCTTGCTATCTTTCAGCACAATGGCTGCTGCATCCCACACTACAAACGAATCTGCAACCAAGTGAAAAGGCATTAGAGTTGCTGTAAGAAATTAATTGCTTTTCAAGTTGGCTTCTTGATAACCTTACATAGAAAGCAAGATTACAAACAGGTTCTAAGTTTCTTTAAGGTAAGGTGCTGTGGGTGGTTTATCGTACTGTTGGTAAACAATCCTCCATAAATCAAACATTTCAACACCTGTTAACAACACTCACAAGTGTTTTGCTTTTTAACCAAAGATATTTGGGCGGTTTAGTGCAATTTAGCATATCTTCTAGCCCAGATTTCCTTCAGTCCTTTCGCAACCTGTACTTGCAATGCTTGCCAAAGGTCAGACTCATATTCTACAATTATTTTTTTTTTCCTTTTACAATGCTGGAGAGAATGTCTAATATTTTTCTCACACAAATTGTCTGAAAGGTACTTAGTTTTTGCACCGTATCCTGAAAAAGTCTAGATAACAAACTTGGGCATGATGCCTAACTTTGAGGCTAGAGAAATCCCATACATAGGTGGGTTTTAGGATAGAACAGTTTAGTTGGAAGTGACCCAACAACAACAATCTAGACCATCAATGATCACCTAAATAAGGTATTAACCTATTTACATTGGGATGGCAGAATCTAATAATCTATAAACTTTATAATTATTGTAATTGCAACTTCTGCGTGTGACATCTAGTATTGTTTTCTTTTAAAGATTTAATTTGCATTAATAACCCTTTGAAGTTTAGGTGGGGTTTTTTTAATTATTTTTTTTAAATTTATAGTTGCACCTACACTAACAAAAGTGGTAGAAGAAACCATCACTTTTGATAGAAAAATAGTTCAAGCCTTATAACTTTATATGTGTCTCACTCTCTCAGACCACTCTTCCCGTCTTTCATACCCCCATCAGATCAGCAGACAGAGCAGTTGCCTCACCTTACCAAGATACATTTCTTGTCTTCCTCAGAACTGTATCAGCACAGGAATGAACAGGGCAAGATAGTATTTTAATCACAACATCACATCTGGACTTTGTAATTAAAATAACCAAACCCCTGCAATTTAAAACCATAAATTTCTAGCACACCATTGCAATTTTTCACACTGTAAAATCAGTAGTATGCATGCCGGGTGACCCCCTTTCTTCTCTCTGTGTGCCGCAGCCACGGGCTGGAACACATTGTCTCCCATGTGGCACCAAAAATTCTCCTTTTGCTGTTGGGAAAGATGATGCATTGTGGGTTGCTTTTCTCTTTTTGTGTACAAAAGAATATGGGGCACACAGATTTGCATAATTATCAACCCATAGCAGTAGTGATCAAACAGTCCTAACAAAAAACCTAAGACAGAATCTGCAGAGAGGCAGGCAGCTCCTGAAAGAGACCCTAAAGAAAGACACTTCTGGATAGAGAAAACGTATTTTCCTAATGGAAAACCATCTGGAATTAATTTTTTCCATCAGTCCTAAAGTCACAAAATTACATGTGAGCATTTAAATAGTGCATATTCTGTACCATTAGATATTAAAAAATATTCAAGCAAATTTCCAGATATTCAGAACAAACTGATAAAATGACAGAAGCAAAAGAACAACTGGAAAAATTGCATAAGGTGTGACATTTCATTAAATCAATGTCATTAGCTTGCTTTATTTAGAATAAGTGTGTGTGATGAAGTACGCAACCTCATAGTACTCCACAGAATGTAGCAGTAATAATATTCTAGAAGCCTGAGGGCACAAGCTTTATTTGCAAAAGTAATTGCTCCTCCCTGTCAAAGTCTGTCTCACACTGACTGCACACTCCTACAACGAGATCAAGATTAACCATCATGAACCAACACTTTCAGTGCTGTGAGTCAGAGATCCCATTACAGACAAGGACAACTGAAACCAGTATATCAAATCTGGTCCACAGGTCACATCTACGCCAAGACTCCTAAAGGAATATATGCTGAATATTCCTGTATGTAGACAAAGCTTCAAGGTATGAAGAAGAAATAAGAATAGGAGAGAATTATTTAAAAAAAAACAAGAAAAAAATATTACTGCGTGCTCTCACTGATGAGAACAAATTAAAGAAAACTCAGTAACTATAGGACTCCAGGAAACAACCAGGAGATACAGCTAGACAGAACTGTGTTGTAAATATAAGGCTATCTAAACCAACTTAAGAAGGTGGCTGACCTGATAGTATGATGTTGTGCTGTGTTACTGTGTTTCTCAAATGAAAGCCATTAACAAGCACAGCATGCCTAGTCTAGTATTTTCTAATACATTAATAGGTCTTTTAAAGCTAGTGGAAGCATCTACACTCTGCAGCATTAGTCTATGCCACTTGCAAGAGAGGGCTCTTAATAGAACTGTGCCCATGATGAAAAACAGACTGATCATGCTTTGTGGTATAGATTTCATAACAAGTTTTACTGTTAGAGCACATATTGGTAAACAGTTGATTTTAATGAGACAAGAAACATGGCAGGAAAATGAACGAAACATCTTATTGCATTCCTGCTCTCTCTTAAAAAAAAGGATCAATATTTTTGCTTAGATGCTGGGTGTTCCTCGGTTAGTTCTTTTACACTTGTTTTAGCAACTAAATTCCCTGCCTGGCTCAAACATTTAAAGTTGGTGTTGAAGACTTATGATGAATTTTTTATGTTTTTATTCTGCTACACTTCTGCAGTCTCCCAGCGCTTACATTGTGAAGACACACTGATGCAGTTAGATTCACATTATGTTAGGAGAAAACATGAAATGACAGTCATCAGGCTGTATTAAGTTAGTAATACTGGGATGGTGGATTAGAATAAAACATGATTAAAACAGTAGAAAAGAAAAAAAACCAACAACCCTTTTCATTGCTGTTACTAGTATTCCTTATTGAGATTAATGTCAAAGATGCTTAGAAATCTGGATGGGCATGGCTTGAATCTAAATTTTAAAATCCTACTATTGTTTATGACATATTTAGAACAGCTTAATATCAGCTACCATTTATCCACACTCTAGAAAGTAGCAGAGATTAAGAAAAGGTCAGAGAGCATCAGAGATGGAGGATCGTTCACAAGTATTCATCTCCAAAAGAGCATCTGCGATGGCTGAATGAGCAAACTACTTTATGATCTTTGGGACAAATCAGAAGGATTTTCTATTCTCTGTGTTACGCAGTTTATGACAGGAGCTTCAAAAACATCGAGAAACCATTTGTGGATCTTTAATTCATGTATGGATTTAGCACTTGATCTAGCAGGTAGTATCTGAGAAAAATCTGTACTAAGTTGCATTGACCTCCAGAGCCACCAAGCAGCCTACAGACAAGACAAAAATAGTATTTGTTGTGTTCTTTGAAAACTGATAATCAAATATTAAACTACAGTAGGCAGATATGAAATGGGTTATTAGTATATCTAAGGGAAAAGAGAAAAATGATCAGTTAAATACACATTTTGATCAATGAATACACTTTTGAGTCTACAACTTCCTGTGAAAACCTGTGTTCCTTCTATTTAAAAACTAACAAAACACATGTATTTTGAGCTAGATACCAGAGGATTAACAAAGCTGCTGTCATGCTAAATGTTGCTGTTTCCAAAGCCTTCTAAGAAAAAAATAATCCTTGTCCCCAAGTCCAATAAACTGTGTACAGATAGAATTTCTGTACGTGCATTTCCAACAGAGCTCAGCATACTGTGCCATACATTTACCAAAATGGTATTCAAACCATTTTAAATTAAGCCTTGTGTTAAATTCATATGCTATCAGTATGGCTTTCTCAGAATGGACATACTATTTTTATCTTGTTTACTGCACTTGTAATACATTTACATGTCCCTGTGTGTGCAATGATTACAAGGACAATTTATGAGCCTGAAAATTGTCACTTCACAGAAAAGCAGATGCAATAAATAAAATTCTAGCATCAGTATGTATGATATTCTGCTTCCATTTAAATTTTCTGCAACCACGCAAATCTTGGGAGGTCATTATATAAGTGCTATGGTCATGTTCTTCTTACAATAATTCTAACATCTGCGTTCTTTACATATTGTATTAATAAAGTCATTGATACTCTAGTACCTAGAAGAAGTTTTCAATCATTTTATAAAAATGAGTCTCATAGACATATAAAATGCACGTAACAATAAATGACTGTGTTTTAATCTTGCAAAGTTAGTATTAAGGGGTATTTTTAAATATTTCTACAGCTTTGGTTAAAGTATACTCATACTAATAATTTCTACTGTAGTTCAGCATGAAAGCTCTTCAGGATTAGAAACTGGTAAATTGTAAATAAGCCTATTAATAAAGTTCAAGTTGATTACAATAACAACATATAAATATGAGGAAGGTGATATGCAAATATTAATGATTTACACTAGGTTGCACTTGTAATAGTTGAAAATATTGTTTTCAGTGATTTACAATTAAATCAATAAAATAAGAATTGTGCTTAGTATTGTGATGCCTAACTTGTAACTGATCTGTTATACTGGAAAATAAAATCCCAAATCAGGTGTCTAGATTCTCTACAGAATGTGTAAGAACAGCTGGGAGTTAGAGAATAGGATTCACAAAGCCCAGTACACTGAGTGAAAAGTCACTTGAGCTAACCCGCATCTCTATCAACCACTCCTTCTTCATACATGCAGAACACACAGTCTTAAATATTTATTTGAGATATGTGTTAAAATTATGTCTACCCTAGCTCAAGAAAACAAACAGCCTCAAGAGAACAACTGTGGTGCACTTTCTTCAGTCCCATTTTACACCCAGTGTGCCACTGCTTAGCGTACCCAAATGAAATGTGATACATATGCTGTAAAATACTCCTGTCTTCTTGAATCTTCATTGGTCATAAATATGTGAGAGCTACAGGGCTTTTATAAACTGTCTTGTTACTGAAGCAATTCAATTTTTTATAAAATTATCATATATTTCTTAATTTATAAATTAATTATAGATTTAAATTATAGAATTAATTATAGAATTAAAATGAATGCATGATCTAGCTGCTAGCATATTCCCCTGGGAGTCTCAAGAGCCAGAGTTTCTTACAGTAAAAAATGGTACAGGGATGTCAAAACAAGAACTTTGATGTGTTTTTATGAGTAGCAATTTGGTACCATCACTGACCAATTTGGTGGTTTTCAATTCGCTCAGAGCTGGAATTGGAGTACCTAGATGACTCAACTGGTTACAGATTAGGCATTTCCATTGTTTAATTGCAGCTGAACTGAGCAGGTGAGGAATTATACTTAAAAGTGTTATCTAGGAACCTAGTCCCTTGGAAGACAGAGGCCCTTGGCTTTGTCTAAGGTAAAAGACATCTTTCTTATTACATACATTTCTAAAGTCTACTAATTCAAGCATCATTTAAACTTACTAAATCTCCACAGATAAAATCAACCAGACAGGCTGCTAATTATGAATTAATATCTTCTTGGTTATATCTTCTTGTGAGAACAATCCCTGGCATGACTTTGTCCCATTCTCCCAAACAAATCTGAGCTATCATTTGGCAGATAGGAAATATTCCTTATGGACAGTTTGGATATAGCCAGCCTGTTTTGGAAGCTAAGAGTTCTTATAATAAGGGCATAGGCCTTAATGTCAGAAAACAGTCTACACATCTTTAATTTGCTCGTATAAACATAGCCAATGAATGCAAATTAGTTATATGGATTAACTGCAGATTGAGTTACAGGATTAGTTTCATGGCATTGTGGCCTTGCCTTTGATATATGCAGACCACAATGCCACAATGGACCTTTGTTGTATAGCAGCTGTTATAAGTTCTGGCAGCCCTCCCAGATCTTTGGTCCACGTTCCCTTCTCTTCTTTGCACCACACCTTTTGCTTTTAATTCTTCATGTTGTATGTACTATCTGCAAAGATTTATCCTAGAAGGAATGGCTAGCAGTTGAATTTTCCAGACCAGAATTAGGTCTACAAGGTCAGTGCTGCAGGTGTACAGTGGTAGTATAAAAGTGTCAACATGAGTAAACTGATTAACTAAAGTACTAGGAGAAATCAATAACCATACTAAGGCACAAAAATACAATCCTCCCAAAATGAAGCAACTGAGAGCTGATGTGCAGTCCCACTTCTAAAAAATTACTCTCTTACATAACACCAATTCTTGTCCCCCTTTGAAGTGGTCTTGTGACCTCATTTTTGTCATGGCTAGTTGAAAAAATTGTGATGAATTTTCTAGTTTTGCTGATGTTACCAAAATTTCCTGGTAGGCCAATATGACACCATACCCAAAACCAGATTCTTATAACACAAAGCTACTCTGCCTTGGAAGATCCTTTATTATAGTTTTTTTTCCTGCCAGTTTCAGTATTTGATTTATAATGTTGCACTGAAATGCAGTGATTTTCTTTACATCATAATCTCAATTGTTCAGACATCGGTTTTCCATATGCATTGCAGTAGTACTGCAAAGACAGTTATATATCTGTTCTCTACAGAGAGAAATGGTCAAGGTCTATGTCTGTATTTATGAATAGAATTCTACACAAAAGTACTGTTCCTGAATCTTTGCCAAAATCTACTATAAGTGGTGCTCACAAATGTAAAGTTTAAGATGAGAAAGTTATTTTCTCTAATTGGTTATTGTTAGTTAACTCCACGGCCATCGGCGTTGAAGCATATGTATATTAGTAAGCTTTTTTCTACAGCTTTGTAGATCTCTTCTCAAAAACATATTTTTTCAGCACATTTTTAATGTCATAATATTCTAGACCTATATCAAGACTGTTTAAATCACATTTTCACAGGAGAGAACATGATGCTAGGAAAAATGAGCACTAAAATGATGTAATTAGGCAGTATTCACATAAAGTAATTATGTGTTTAAATCAGCAGGTATAAAAACATTTTTACTTTTATCTAGTGATTTAATTAGGTTCCTAATATTAGGTATCTAACCAAACACAGTGGGAAAAGGAACATCTTTTAAAAATTGTGAATTCTGTAAGGTAGGTGCCCTATCAATAATAATACCCGAATAAAACACAGAGGAGCAAATCAGAATTTTCATTTTCTACCACCATGAGGTAACTAAATTAACCTAGCACATATGTTGTTGTGAGTACAAGCAATCCACAGGTCAAAGCTGCAGCTCTGCGGAATTCTTCTGGATAAATAGACTACAATCAGGGCCAAGCTGCTAGGTTTGCACACAGTATACAGTTCACTGAGAAAAAAGCTGGCAAATTTCAAAGATTCAGAGTACTTCATTTTACACAGATTATGAGGATTAATGACAAAGGGTTACGTGTTCGTATTTATTAAATGTATTGAGACAGTTTTCTTCTCTTAATAACCTTGCAGAAGGTCAGAAAAATTGACCTGTAAGCTGCATCATTTGATTGCAGTGAGGTCAGGATATCTAAGACCTTTGTGAACTTGGAGCTGCTGTTCTGATTTACTCAGAGACTGATGGCGAAAGCTAGAGGCAAGTGAAAGTCAAAATTTCCAATAATTATTTTAGTCCAAAGTCAAAAGCAAAAGTCAAACGTTCTCATAAATCAGAAACCATTATTTCAGGAATGTAAAAGTAAAATAACACTACAAAGGATTTCAAATTCATACTAAATAAAATACTGTAAAAAAGCTTCAGTAACATTTGCTGTGAAAAATACATCAGATGGGCATTGTCTGATGAAAAACTGTTAGGAAATGCTTCACCAGCCCTATCAGAAATGAAACCACATTTTAATTTAACTATTTTTTCTTAGCTCTTATTTTCTACTTTTGATAGATCACCAGTGAATGGCTATATTTAAATTTCAATTAACACTCATGGGAGCTTCATAAATGTGTAGACTGTTTAAGAGTACAAAAAGAGAAAAAAAGGGAAGGTATGCAACTTAACAGTTTTCTTTTTAATTTTTCTTTATCGTTATTGATTATTATAAGTTCAACTACTGTTTTTTGTTGTACCAGGTGCAGCTCCCCAGGTGCTGGCAGGGGTCTGCAGGGGTTATTTTTAGGTTTTGCCTTGGATTCTCATAATCTATTTTAATAGAATCATAGAATCCTAGAATGTGTTCTCTTCTCCAGGCTGAACAACCCCAACTCTCTCAGCCTGTCCTCATAGGAGAGGTGCTCCAGCCCTCTGATCATCTTAGTGGCCCTCCTCTGGACCTGCTCCAACAGGTCCATCTCCTTCTCGTGCTGAGGGCTCCAGAGCTGGACGCAGTACTTCAGGTGGGGTCTCACGAGAGCAGACCAGAGGGGGAGAATCACCTCTCTTGATCTGCTGGCCACAGTTCTGATGCAACACAGGATGAAATTGGCCTTCTGGGCTGCAAGCGCGCATTGTTGGCTCATGTCCAGCTTTTCATCCACCAGTACCCCCAAGTCCTTTTCCACAGGGCTGCTCTCTATCACGTCATCCCCCAGCCTGTATTGATAATGAGGATTGTCCTGACCCAAGTGCAGGACCTTGCACTTGGCCTTGTTGAACTTCATGAGGTTTGCATGGGCTCTAGCTCTCTAGCTCATCCAGGTCCCTCTGGATGACATGCAGTCCCTCTGGCATGTCGACTGCACCACTCAGCTTCGTGTGATCAATAGGAAATAAATTAAATTAATGTTCCCCAAACCGAGTCGAGCGTCTTTTGCCCATGATGGTAATTGGTACGTGATTTGCCTGTTTTTACCTTGACCCACAAGATTTTTCATATTATTTCCTGCCCCTGTCCCATTGAGGAATCACGGAATCACGGAATCCTCAGAGTTGGAAGGGACCTCTAGAGATCATCTAGTCCAACTCCCCTGCTAGAGCAGGATTGCCTAGAGCACATCCCTCAGGGCTGCATCCAGGTGGGTCTTGAAAATCTCCAGAGAAGGGGACTCCACAACCTCCCTGGGCAGCCTGTTCCAGTGCTCTGTCACCCTCACTGAAGAGGAGTGAGAGAGTGGCTGGATGGATGTGGCAGCTGTCCAAGGTCAAGCACCACACTTCGAAATAAATCTTTTACAGTAATTTTGAGGCAAGAAAAAGAATATCTCAGAAACTGATCAGAAAATATTGCTTGAGTTCCTTCCCTGTTCAGTCATCTTTCCCTTAAAAATCTCTGTCGTTAGGTCTCTAATCTGTTTTAAAATGCAGTGTTTATTGTTTGTTGTGGAGGTGTTCAGTAGTATCATTGTGGATGCTTGTTTGGGTGCACAGATCAGTTGGGTGGTAATCATGTGACTCAGTATGTAACATGGACTGCACGTCACCTCTGTGTTTACATTATTATTTCTTTACATTTAGAGGAAAGAACCCCACAGTCTTACAAACTAAAAGTAGACCTCTTCTGCTCTAAGAACTGAACTTTTCAGATTCACGTTATTGAATACCTCCACAGTTAAAATGCAGCACATTCTTCAGTATGTCATGGCAAGAACAGTGTCATATAAAAGTCCTGTTGCAACTGCTCCTACATACAAACATAGCCTACAACAGAACCAGTTCCTTTGCCCATTCACATGGCCTTTAGAACAAAACAGTAACGGTAACAGTTTCAACTGGCATGGCTTGAACTGCTGCATCGTATCTGCTGTTATACAGTCTAGAGAAGGCAAAGAGAAGATGACCTCAAAGCAATTGATTTAGATCATGTAGAAATGCTTTGAGGAGGGATGAAATAAATTCTTGTTAAATTAATATAGCTAACGTAATGAGAAAAACTGTTTTTCAGTATTTGTGTGGGTTTTTTATTACCTGAAATATATACTATGCCTACCCCTAATTAGTCCCTATAAATTTGTAGAATTACATTTTCTTATTATTATGTGAACTAAAGAATAAATTACATAAATAGCAAGCGGAAATCTGAGTAACTATTATAGGAAAGAGTATACACAAGCTACTGACAAATATACACAAAAAACAAGCTGGGGGATAAGGGTGAAGTGTTTTTACTTAACATTGCAGCAACAGAAAGAAAGAATTTCATAGCAGAAAATTATTAAAAATCATGTAAAGTCAGTGAAGGATATTCAGTAAGAAACCCTTTTACCAAACTGTAATTTTATACATGCTTATATGTATGTAATATAGTGAGAACACAAGGGGAGAAGGACCATGACAGAACCTAAAAAGCCTGAAAGGCAAGCAAACGTTGCCCTGCCTGTATCACTTGGAAAGTTATGTCAAGTGCAAAACATGCCACCTGCCCGAGTTGTTTTTGGAAGACTCCTGCAATTTATGCATTAAAGGTGCCTTGAAGGATCAGGAAAATGTGTCACTGATGTAAGAATAGATTCTCCAAGTCTGACGGATCACGATATTACAGACAAGATTCCTGCATGCATGTCAGTTCATGTCTGCCAGGGCTGTGAGTTTGGCATTCCTAGACCATGTTAGGACATTTTCAACTAGTTGTGACAATTCAGTACACACCTTGATCTAGGCTTAACACTGATGAGTAAGCATATTTATGCTTTCTTTGATTAACTCATATATAAAGTACACACGTTAACTTTAGTCCAGGCAAGGCATAAGGGAAGTTATCTTTGCAATCCTATTTAGTTTCCTTATGGAGCTGAACCAGCAAAAGACATTAGAAGAAAAGTCTGAAGGCAGGGGTGCTCATCAGCAAGCTGACATGGCAGCTAACAAGGAATGTACTGCATCAAATAAGAAAGACTGTTAACTTTCCAGAGGGGCCAGGACACAATTGTTTTACTGTCTGTGTATTGGTAAAGCTATGCCACTGTGTAAACATTGGAGTACATAAATATTAACTAAATTTTTATTTTGTCCAGTCTCTTCACTCAATGTACAAAACACCATGTAAGTAGAGGTTATCATGTATGGCAGTTATACTTCCCAGCTCCTGCACACCACACTGGAAGTGTAAGGAAAGGGGGAAGAAGGTGCTCACAGCCATGAGCCATGATGCTCACTGATTTCTTCATAAACTTCAAAAAATGGACAGAGGAAAAATAATGCAATCTGATGCTGATGCACAGGCTTACAAAATTTCCTACTGTTCACTTTACAAAGTTTCACTTTACATTTTGGGAAAGTGATCATTGAACTTTCTGTTCTCAGATGACCCTTCCTCAAAACCTGAAAAAAAACTCTGTAGCCTTCCTTTTTGCTTTTGAGCGTGTCCAGGTGCTCCTTGTTCATAGCTCCTCTCCTCATTGGCTCCTCTACTGCTCGGAGAAGAAAGTTGTCATCAACGCGTTCCAAGAACTTCCTGGATTGCTTATGCCCCACTGTGTTATCCCTCTAGCATATATAGCAGTGGTTGAAGTCCCCATGAGCATCAGAGTTTGTGAACATTTGTAGTCCTTTTTTATCGGGACTGTATATTTGATTCCGTCTTCATTGTTATGTTATGAAAACTAATTGACAGAATAATATTGGAGTGAGAAAAATTTTCTTAATTCTATATATGAGTATATGGGAAAAGAGACAGCGTTTAGAGTTCATCTATGTGTTTGGAGGATTCCTCTCTTCCTGCCTTAGGAACTACATATTCTGTTGTTCAATATATAGACCTTTTGATATATTTTTTTTCTAGTAAATGGCCTCCTCTTTAGTTTGTCTCCTGAATATTTTCAAGCAGGACTGGTTAGCTTGCAGATTGGATACAGCAGTTCAAAGTATTTCACATAATCCTGGAGAAGTAATAATTGTTTTCTCCCAGATAAGCCTGTTTTCTTTTCCTAAGTTTCAATTTAGCTAAAAGTAATGTAATCAGATACAGAATATTTGCACATTTCTCTTTCAGATCCTGAGACAAATAACAAGGTGTCTGCAAATATTTCCTGTTGTTTCTTGGAGCAAGATTCTACCAATTCTCTTTGTGATACTCAATGGCACTCACGTAGCAACATAACAGGCCATGTGGCTTGCCCAAGAATAGAAGGTTAGTATTTTTTTCTTTTAAAGATCACTGAAATTAAGATATTTATTTAAATAATTCAATAAATATTTAGGATTCAGCTTAGCACAAATGAGGCTGGTAACTGCATAAATATTTTGTTACTAGAGATAGAGGATTCAGGTCAAGACTAAGTGTTTTTATATTGGCTGTGTTGCAATCAATAAAATTTTACAGTAATAAATCTAGTTCCAGCAATGATATCAGCAGGCCACGTATCATAGGGTTTGGTCTTGTTTGTTTTCACATTCGCTGCTGCATTCTTGTATCAAAATAATTTAAAGTGATTAAATTCAAGTTTACCCTGCCATAACTTGCGTGCTCATCCTCTTTGTTTTCATATTCTTTGTGAGAATGTATGATTTTAATTTAAAATTCAATTTTCCATTAATTCATTCATATGTAAAAACAAGTCTTGAACAATAGATAAACTTTTATGTTCCTATAGAAAAAGCTGTCTTTTCATGATAGTTTTATATGTGTGTGTGAATCTGGAAGCTGAAGAAAGTGCAATGCTAACTTGCAGTGAGTTTTACAGGATATCATATCAGTGTTAAAGCTGAACAAGCTTGTGAAGTTTTTTATCTGCATATTCTAAATCTTCCTGTGAAATGGCTGGAGCTTATTTGGCTACATTCCATTTTATCCAGTCCTTTATCCTATTTTTAACATGCTCAGAGCCCTGCAGTATGCAAAACCTGTCAATAGTCTTCTAATTGACATGATTCTGACAGACATTGTTTCATTTTTTTCTCCTATGTAGTTCCCAAAAATAGAGTCATGTGTCTATAACATTTACTTTCAGAAGTTTTTTGTTGTGCTTCAAAAATGTCCACGCAGCAAAAGCTTTAAAGTAGTACAATTTTGGATTAGAAAGGAATAGAAGTTGGGCTGCAGATCTAATGTATTCATAAAGCTATGTGAAAATATTGTCAAAAATATGAAAAATGGTGAGAACAAAAAATCTCTACTCCCTTGTCAGTGAAATTTTGCAGTACTTAAACTATCTTGGGCATGTTTTCCACCACTGGAAACATTCTGTTTGGGATTCAAAGTGGAATTACAACCAGCATTCCACTTTTGCATTCAGAAATGAAAGAAACCTCACTTTGCTGGCCTTCCTGATCTTATAGGGTACTACTACTGAACGGGTCCGCTGAACTGAAAAACAGAAAGCATGAAAACAGAAAGGCTGATACACATGCACGCCTCCATTTATACTACGAATCAGAGAACACTACCTCAAACAGTGAGATGAAAGTCCTTAGTCAGTCTGTGTGGTATCAACAAAGCAAAATATTTATCCAACTAATAAAGTTAGCAGCTAAAACAAGAATGTTGCCTTGAGCTTTGCAAAAAACAGCGTGATGGCAAATAAATAAAAAATGAAGCGATCTTTTTTCAGGCAATCCAAGGAACATTTTGTTTTGATTCAACTTGCTTTTATCCCATTTTCTCTTGTCAGGAAGAAAACCATGTGGACATGTGTTTTGAGACATTCTCAGACTTCATTTGCTAGTAGGAGTGGCATGTGGTTTGTAGAAAAAGGAAGATCAGATGCTTTTCAGATGTTGCTCTTACAACACTAAAAGTAAAGGTCATTTATTTTGTCCGTGGTCCCCATGTACACTCTGTAAAATGTCAGTGTATACACGGAAGCCAGCTATATGTCCCCAGAATTATTTTTTCCTCAGGTTTGGCCAAAGACAAAGCAGGAGGCCATGCATCATGAGATATGCGGAACAGGTAGTAACTTCAGTAGAATGAACTTGAGTTAAAATGAGAGGTTTTATCTTGTTTTGAGATATATCTATCTCTAATCAAAAACAATCCTCTAAATATCTCCAGAAATTATTAAATAAAAGGTTTCAGAACTAATGCACTTAACTTCTCTTTTATCTGTGCATAAAAAGGTAACAGAAGCCTATCTCAAAACATTTCTGGCATTTTTGCCATGTCAGTGAATATAATATGCAGCAGAGCAAAATGATAACATCATAGCTAATTCATTGAATTTTGTCTGTGTTTATAGCCACCCAGGCAATATGTACATTTAAGCCAAGAAAATAATAGGTAATGCTCATACCATCTACAGAAAACTAAACTGCTCTGTGACCAAACAAACACACACAAAAAAACCCAACAAAACCCAACCAGACACATTCCCTACTAGACGCTCTCTAAAGCACTCCCTTAAAGAAAAAAATAGGAAAAAGATAAAAAGGGAAAAAACCCCAAAAATAAAAACAACAAAAAACCTGAAGAAAAAAAAAGAAAAAAGAAAAATAAAAACAAAACAAAAAAAGACAAATGAAGAAAAGGGAAAAGAAGACAGAAAAAAGAGAAAAATGGAAAAAATAAGAAAAAAGAAAAAGAAAAAAAAGGAACAAAAAGTCAAAGTCACGTGCAGTTCAACAAATATCATTTGTGGAAGTGGTGGGAATACAAGAAAAGGAAAATTCCTAAATGAAAATTCTGAAGTTCACAAAGACCAGGTCTTTAGTGCAAGGTTGAAAGCGGACTTTTTTATTAACAGCTACATACTTGAAGCATTCTAGTAGCTTTGCCTTCTTAAATACTTACCATGTTAAATTTTCTTTTTCTTGTAGCTGATTCAGGATTTCATTAATTCTAGGTAGAACAAAATCAGCCGACATGATAAAAAATGTTTCTTTTCATCTCTGAAGTGTTATATTATTTTATATATCATCTGATAACAACAAAGAATCTATATTAGTATTTTAAAAATTGCTGAGACTTGTCACTACATTTTTTTTTGCACACAAAGTTACAAAGCAGTATTCATATTGTTTTCAATATCTTGCAAGAGGCATTTATATTCTATCAACACAGTGTCTGGAAAAGATAAAAACCAAAATGTAATAAATACTTTCTCATATTTATAAATTTTTCAGCTATAATTACAATAATGACTCCTGACTGATTAAAGTATCAACAAAGAGACAACCAAATTAAACTCACCTGTAGTGTCAGCTGGGAAGTTTGTCTGGCTTATACTGAAGTCTATGGAAGCTTTAGTACCGTATACACAACAGTTACACGTTAAAATTAAAAGTCATTTAAAGTCTAGAACTAAGTTCTGTAACAGAACTATAAAACCATAGTCTGATAAAACATAAAAGTGAATTAAGCTTGTTCTATCCTTTATCTGTCCTTATCCTCTATCTATCTTTACTTACAAGAGAGATCATATAAAGAAAACATCAGATGAGGTAGCAGAGCAAGAAAATTGACATGATGCTTAAAAGGACCATCTGGGCCCTAAAGTTCATGATGTTAATATTCTTTCTGCTGGCTTTCTCAAGTCCTATGAT
This sequence comes from Rissa tridactyla, assembly GCF_028500815.1. Lineage (NCBI taxonomy): Eukaryota > Metazoa > Chordata > Aves > Charadriiformes > Laridae > Rissa > Rissa tridactyla. The sequence continues at coordinate 106,534,268 of NC_071467.1, read as the reverse complement.
TATATCAGCTTTCATATAAGGAAAAAAACAAAGTGTTTTTGCTTTGCAGTTAGAAGAGAAAAAAAGAATTAGCTTAAAGCAATATCGAACAACATATTAAAGGAAACCAAAATATTTAAAAAGAAGTTTGGAATAACTAAGATGGAAAATACTGTGAATATGATGGGAAAACTTAAACTAAAAGCTTAGTCAAATCTTACAGAAAAATAATTTCTCAAAGAATTATACTTTAGACTGAACAATGAGAAGAAATTCTGACATATATAAAATCACTCATTGTTCATTTAATTTTATAATTACTCATTTAATCTTAATCCTACTACTATGCATTCAAAGAAATTCATACCCTAGGGACTTTGAGTCTTTTGCCCAGCTATGACAACTGTATCTGCCTCATCGGGAAATGAATATTGGGTGATGCGACATAGTATAATCAATAGAACTCCATTTTAAAGATACAAAACTCCTTTCAACTTCTTACCACTAAGTCCATGCAGTAATAAAATGCTTATAAGTGTCAAGTATATTTAATGACACATTTTTCACCATGATTTCTTTGAGGGCTCTCTGAAAAACAAAAGAAAACCCAATAATCAAACCACTCGGAGAAAAAGATACAACAACCAGATGAAGAGTCTTTATGGAGGGAGTCCGATGAACCCAAATAATAGCATTGATAGTTCGCAATAGCTTCCACAATAATCACTTTTAAAACTAATCACCATACCTACAGAATTAACATCCTAAGGAAGAACATTGCAGTTGTGTGCTCACACAACAAATGAAAAACTCTAGACAGAGAGTGATGAATTTGAGCTAGGTAGTTTTAAAATGAAAAATATATCATAGGATTATAGAATGTGTTAGGTTGGAAGGGACTCTTAAAGGTCAACTAGTCCAATTCCTGCAGTAAGCAGGAATATCTTTAACTAGATCAGATTGCTCAGAGCCTCATCAAGTGTGGCCTTGAACGTCTCTAGGGATGGGGCCTCCACCACCTCTCTGGGCAACGTCTTCCAGTGTCTCACCAACCTCATTGTAAAGAACTTCTTCCTAATGTCTAATCTAAACCTACCCTGCTCTAGTTTAAAAACATTGCCCCTCGTCCTGTTGCTACATGCCCTTGCAAACAGCCCCTCCCCAGCTTTCTTGTAGGCCCCCTTCAGGTACTGGAAGGCTGCTATAAGGTCTCCCCGGAGCCTTCTCTTCTCCAGGCTGAACAACCCCAACTCTCTCAGCCTGTCCTCATAGGAGAGGTGCTCCAGCCCTCTGATCATCTTAGTGGCCCTCCTCTGGACCTGCTCCAACAGGTCCATCTCCTTCTCGTGCTGCGGGCTCCAGAGCTGGACGCAGTACTTCAGGTGGGGTCTCACAAGAGCAGACTAGAGGGGGAGAATCACCTCTCTTGATCTGCTGGCCACAGTTCTTCTGATGCAACACAGGATGAAATTGGCCTTCTGGGCTGCAAGCGCGCATTGTTGGCTCATGTCCAGCTTTTCATCCACCAGTACCCCCAAGTCCTTTTCCACAGGGCTGCTCTCTATCACGTCATCCCCCAGCCTGTATTGATAATGAGGATTGTCCTGACCCAAGTGCAGGACCTTGCACTTGGCCTTGTTGAACTTCATGAGGTTTGCATGGGCTCTAGCTCTCTAGCTCATCCAGGTCCCTCTGGATGACATGCAGTCCCTCTGGCATGTTGACTGCACCACTCAGCTTGGTGTCATCTGCAAACTTGCTGAGGGTGCACTTGATCCCACTCTCTAGATCATTGACGTAGATATTAAACAGCACTGGTCCCAGTATGGATCCCAGAGGGACACCACTTGTCACTCCTCTCCATCTGGAGACCTTCCTTCCTCTGGATGTGACCATCCAGCCAGTTCCTTATCCACCGAACAGTCTACCCATCACATCTGTATCCCATGTCAAAGGCTTTGCAGAAATACAGATGGATGATATCGATTGCTCTTCCCTTGTTCACTGATGCAGTCACTCCATTGTAGAAAGCCACGAGGCTGGTCAGGAAGGACTTGTCCTTAGTAAAGCCATGCTGGCTGTCTCGGGTCACCTCCCTGTCCTCCATGTGCCTTAGCATAGCTTCTAGGAGGATCTGTTCCATGATCTTCCCAGGCACAGAGGTGAGGCTGACAGGGCAGTAGTTCCCAGGGTCTTCCTTTCTACCCTTTTTAAAAATGGGTGCAATATTTCACTTCTTCCAGTCACCAGGGACTTCACCTGACTGCCATGACTTTTCAAATATCACAAACAGTGACTTGGCAACTACACCAGCCAATTCCCTCAGGACTCTGGGGTGCATCTCGTCAGGTCCCATGGACTTGTGTATCTTCAGGTTTTGTCATATCTGTCTCTCCCTGTTTTTTGTGATTACAAATATGTTTAAAACATCCTATGTTACATGTGTAGTGCCATCACTGTAAATGAGCTGCCTGTATTCATTATGTAAATAGAAATGGTGTCTAAAACCAGTGAGTAATACGTAAGTTTCAGTGCATATGTGTAAGACCATTCCAAACCCCACAAAATCAAGTATTTTACAGTTTAAAAGAGCTATGCATCTATCACAGAATCACAGAATCACAGAATGGTAGGGGCTGGAAGGGACCTCTGGAGATCATCAAGTGCAACGTGCCTGCCAAAGCAAGTTCACCTAGAGCAGGCTGGACAGAATTGCACCCAGGCGGGTTTTGAGTATCTCCAGAGACGAAGACTCCACAACCTCTCTGGACAGCCTGTTCTGTTGCTCTGTCACCCTTAAAGTAAAGAAGTTTTCCTCATGTTGAGATGGAATTTCCTGTATTACAGCTTGTTGCCCCTTGTCCTGTCGCTGGGCACCACTGAGAAGGGTCTGACCCCATCTTCTTGACACCCACCCTTTACATATTTATAAGCATTGATATGATCCCCTCTCAGTCCTCTCTTCTCGAGGCTAAACAGACCTAGGTCTCTCAGCCTTTCCTCATAAGAGAGATGCTCCATTCCCCTGATCACCTTTACGGACCTTTGCTGAAGTCAAGAAGGACAATGTCCACTGGTCTCTCCTCATCCACCCAGCCAGTCATGCCATCATAGAACGTTATCAGATTGGTCAAGCATGATTTCCCCTTGGTGAATCCATGCTGACCACTCATGATAACTTTCTTTTGTTCTACATGCTTAGAGATGACATCCAGACTGAGCTGTTCCATCACCTTTCCAGGGACTGAGGTGAGTCTGACTGGCCTGTAGTTTCCTGGGTCCTCCTTCTTGCCCTTTTTGAAGACTGGCATGACATTACCTTTCTTCCAGTCCTCAGGTACGTCTCCTGTTCTTCATGACCTTTCAAAGATGATGGAGAACAGCTTTGCAATAACATCTGCCAGCTCTCTGAGCACTCGTGGGTACATCCCATCAGGGCCCATGCATTTGTGGGTGTCACATTTACCTAAATGATCTCTAACCCTATCCTCCTCAATCAAGGGAGAATCCTCTTTACTCTAGGCTATCTCTCTTATCTCCAGGGCCTGGCATTCCCGAGGGCCGGCCTTAGCAGTAAAAACTGAAGCAAAGGCGGCATTCAGTAACTCCACCTTTTCTGCATTCTCTGTCACCAGAGAACCTACCTCATTCAGCAGTGGGCCCACATTTTCCCTAGTCTTCCTCTTTCTACTGATGTACTTGGAGAAGCCCTTCTTCTTGTCCTTGACATCCCTTGCCAGGTTTAATTGCAAGTGGGCCTTAGCCTTCCTCATTGCATCCCTGCATACTCTGACAGTGTTGCTATACTTTCCCAAGTGGCCAGTCCCTTTTTCCACATTCTGTAAACTTCCTTCTTCCATCTGAATTTTTCCAGAAACTCCTTGCTCATCCATGCATGTTTTCTGACTCTTTTGCCTGATTGCTTTCTCCTAGGGATGCATCGATCTTGAGTTTGGAGGAAGTGGTGCTTGAATATTGACCAGCTCTCTTGCACCTCCCTTCCTTCTAGCGCCTTAGCCTACGTGATTCCTTGAAGTAGGTCTCTGAAGAGGCCAAAGTTAGCTCTACTGAAATCCAGGGTTGTAATCATACTTTTTGCCCTGCTTCTTCCATGTAGGATTCTGAACTCCACCATCTCATGGTCACTGCAGCCAAGGCTACCCCCAGCCTTCACATTCCCAAGTACTCCTTTGTCAGCATAAGGTCCAGCATAAGGTCCTCGTTGGTTCCTCCACCACATCTAGATCCTTTTCTCAGGGCCAATGCTCCCAAGAACCCCTATGTAAATCTTTGTCAATGAAGCATGGTCTTTAGCCTCCATCTTCTATTTACGGGCACGGTGCCTTATTGCAAAATAGCTTAAATCTTACCTACTGGGACTTATTTTGCCCTTCAGATGAAACACTTATGCCTTTCACCTTTTCCATTCCACTTTCTGCTTCTAAAGGAAGGCCAGAACTGCCAAGAGTCTTGATAATTTCTGTCCCTCCCAGGAAAACTCCTTCTTGGCCCCTAAGAGTACTGATGACTAGGTAACACATCATCAGTTCCTTCCAGAGTTAGATAGTCAGTTTGACTGCTTTGTACACTGACTGGTTAAAATGTAACTACATTCAAGCAAGGTTGTTCTGTAGGTAATGATTCAGAGGTTCTTACAAATGAATTAAACTGCACAACCCATTTAGGTAATCATCGCTTTTGCATTCAGTGGATATAAACTTTTTTTTGCTGTCAGCAAATAAAGAGCAACAATAATATGAATTCAGCACTTGGAACAAGTAGTCATAGCATTTGAAATAATACAACAAGGCTGTAATTTTCAATTCAACATTAATATTTATAGCTAAAAATAAACCAAATCATTCTAAATTTTTTCATTAACCTACAGTTACTTTTGTTGGGTAGAATTAACTCAAACCTCTTAGAAATATTGTAGATCTACAGCATATTTAGAAGGTAGGTGACCAGTAGTCACCATTTCAGCCAAGGTAAACAAAAGCACAGGAAGTTTTCATTTGAATGTTCAAAAAATACTAACTACCTAAAGTTTAAATTAACTTTCTAAAGTTTAAATTAATGTAAAAAAAGCTATTTTTTTTCTATTAAGTAAAACAAGGCTGTGTTGAAGATGGTATAAAAGCTTAGCAGAAATGTTAGAAATTTTTAACTCTTATTTGGCTTCATATTACTACTCCTCTTCCCTTCTCTGTGTCCACTAATGCTCTATTATCCCCCCTGCCTCCCAGTCATTTTTATCTCCTTTAAGCTATCTAGTTCTCGTTATATATCATGTCTCTTTGGATCTGGTTTCTCTCTTGTGCTGGTTTCTCTAACCTAATGACCTCTGGTTTTTTTCACTGGTTTCTCTAATTACTTCTTTTGTGCCCTGGTTCATTATTCTCTCATTCTTTTTACAAGGACTATTAAAATTTCCAGTTATATTGTCACTTTATTGGGTCTTTCCCTTATTCTCTTACACAGATGAGTATCATCTACCCATCACGTACAAACTCACCCCATTGTTTATCCTCTAATAATGCCTTACACCTGATGCTCTTCCCAGTCCTCTCCTTTTTGTCCTTTTCTCTCTGTCTCCATATTATGAGTCCAACGTCCAAAACGGATTCCCTCTTTTCATTTCCTAAATACCTGCCTTGCCTCCACATTCAGAGGACAAGTTTCTCGCCGTTAAGTCCACTTAAAACCTTTTCTTTCTTTCCTGTGGCTGACAATCTGCAGCTCATAATCAGAAAACGAGATGTGGTATGCTGTAAAGAAATGGATAAGCATATCTTACTTTAGTATGTTTGCCTACATTATGCTGCATAATATCAATTATTAAAATAAACTATACACTCCTTTAGCCCATCTGTTTCTTAACTCAGCTTTTTTTTTTTTTCCTTGCCAACAGCTAAATCATAATATAATGGTCAGGCTAAGAAAAACCCACAGGCACTGCTGGTTGCCTCTGATCTGTGTTTGTTTATAATTAAAGCTACATGAAATAAACTGAACCTTGCACTTGCAAAACCTAAGTGAATGCACTTTTTGATATGCAGATGTTTATTATTTATTTTCTGCCTTTGATAGCCAACTTTTTAAAAGTTATTTTTTATAGTTCACATTTTTTTTTTTATAGTTCAAAGGAAGTCACAGACAGTACTGTTTTATGTAAATACGGTCTTTGGAACACTTGAAGAGGAATTTATTGCCAAACTCATAAATCATTTTGAAATGAAAACTTTTTTTAAATTTAAATTCATTATTTATCTTTTTAACATACAACTCAAACAAAGTCATTTATGAGAACAAATGGGTGACTGTCCAGATAGAAGAGATTTGTATGAATTTAGCACAAATAATTTCCTATGTTTACCTGAATTCATAGAAATTTTTAGCTTTTCAGAATTAGGACAGAAGTGCCAGAAGGCCAGGAAGCCTTGTCAGATTATTGGTACTTCCTGCTTCCAATCAGGCTGTAAATAACACAAGAAAATTCTGTTTTTCTTATGGAAAAAAACCTAGAAAATGTAAAGCTTTTCTAGTTCTAAGGAAAAAGGAGAAAGGTAATACAGGTTTCTGTAAGAAAGACACGCACGTTAGGTCATTAACCTCAATATTCTCCTTCCAGAAGGAGACAAGAAGTCCTATAAACTTATGGTTAAGGACAAGAGCTTTTATCTGTGACCTTCTTTATAGAAGGACGTTCTGCTTCCACATTCAGATAAAAACATTGAAAATTAAGGCGATTAGATGAAGAAGTACTTCATTAGTGTTTGAAACAGATGGTAGGAAACTGGCTGACCAGAGTCAACAGAAGCCATATTGGACTTTCTGTTTTAGCTTTATGACTGTTCATTTAACTCCTGCTCATATTTTGGCTAACACATCTCATGCTAAGGCCTGATGTATGCGTGGAGCAGCACCACTAGGTGTTACGGTTTGAAGAACCCATAACAATTTATTCTCTTTTAGACAATTATTCTATCACCCAATGACCCCTCCCCACTGAGGAAGAGGAATTGGAAAAAACCACAAAGAAACCCAAGGGTTGAAATATAAACAGACTTAATAGAATAAGACTGAATAATTAGTGTTAATAATACTAAAGAACCAATGTTGATCTGATACCAAGATATAATATACAACAATTATACTCAGCCAGTTGTATCAATAGGAAGCTGTGCACTCCCAGCAGTAGACAGCAAATGTCAGACAATGTGAGTGCTATGGCTTTGGGTGGAAGGGAAGGCCTCAGGGGTCCAGCACTGGGGCAAGAATTTCTCAGGATTGCAGCCATCATAGAAGAGAAAAACAACTCCTCAGCAAAATTTCTAATTTATATTGAATGTGATGTTCGTGGTATGAAATAATCCTTTTGGCCAGCTTGGGTCAAGTGCCCGGGTCTCTCTCCTCTTCATCCCTGCACCTGGCTAGCTCAAAAAATACTGACCTTGAAACCCACATAACCATTCACAAATTCAAACGTTAAAGTCTTCTAAAAATGCAGTTTTCCCAAGCACTAGAAGAGACCTTACTGAAAAGTAAAATTACTGAAAGAGAAATTAATCCTGTGTTACTCAAACCAGGACACTGGGTTGAAGCCAGAACACCACATAGACAGGACAGGTGGCCAGATGGCACTAAAAAGACATTATGTGTATTGGTTGTCTGGCAGTTTTGTCAGAATCCACTAACTTGTGCAAATGGATAGACCAAACCTCCAAACCGGAAGGTATAAAAATTCAGCTTGCCCACAGATTTTGAAGTGGATCCAAGAGCAGTTGGACTGCTGAAGCTTTTGTGCTTCCTAGTGCTTCACTAGGGACATAGGTGATGCCTGCACTGTGATGAAGAAGGAAGGATAAACACTCTCATCTTCAGCTAGGTAACTATTTTGGTAATAGGTACAGGAGTTATCATTTGCGAATTATAAATTAGAGAACTTGCGAGCGAGAAACCTCATAACTCTAGTCATGAATTGGTGAATTCACATTCCTTTATGTATATAAGCTTTACTTTTTTGTTATAAATCCAAAACAAATGCAGAAGCTAGTCATTTGTAAATTCATTTTACTCACAAATCTGTTCCTTTCTGTAGCTACCAGTACACTAAATTTCATTCCTCACATTTAAGAGAAAAAGGCTGATTTAATCAGCCTCCTTGCCTATGTTTTTTATTTGCTATAATTGCCACTATAAGTGGAAGAAAATCCAAGGGGAGGAGAGGAAAGGAAGAAAATAATATTTCATCATGGTGGTTGAGTCACCTTCCCTAGAGGTATTTAAGAAACGTCTAGATTTGGCACGTCAGGGCATGCTCTAGTGACAGAGATTGTATGTGGGTTTTGTGTGTGTGTGTATGGTTGGACTCGCTGATCTCAAATGTCCTTTCCAACCATGAAGATTCTATGATTCTATGATTCTATCACCACTGAATGTAACAAACTGTTCTCATTTTAAGAAAACCCTTTTCTTTCAGCATCTTAATATGATATTAATTTTAGATTTCAAAACTGTGTTCTTTCAGCTTATACCTACATTTATTTTTGAATACCTAAATAAAATAATCAAATCCAAACAACTTGAAAGAAACTGTTCAAAGACAAAACTTGCACTGCTTCACTTCAGCTGATCACCATCAAGTTAAAATACAGAAAGTAAAACAAAACCAAACTCTCAGGTGGCACATCCAGGTACCATTGCTTGTCAGCAATGCTGAGCACTCATTCCCAGCTCCTATGTTCACAAGATTACACTGTGAACTGAATATGGGAATGAATTTATTTTAAAATATTAGCTAGAAGCAATTCTGAAGCAAACTTCAGAAACTGATTCCCAGTTTAATTGTCTGCATCATCCTTCAAAAATTTGGATATGCACAACTGAGGAACAATTTTAGGAATGTGAATTGGAGTAAGAAAGAACAGGAGTTCATAAAGTAGAAGTAAAACTCCTGTGTTGGTATTGCTACTTAAGATAACGTATCACCAATATATAGTCTTAACTGTGTTTACTCTCATAAGGAATACCTACTGATCTAAAAGAATGATTTACCCTGCATCCAACTAGAAGCCCAACGGTGCCATGCATGGAATGTTATGAATTATTCTTTGTCTTGAAACAAATACAAGTTAAAAAAAAACTAAAGTCACTGCAGCTATTGATGATATTTTGGTGTCAGCAGACTTCTTTTGAGCTGGGACCAGAAGCCTAGGAAACATGGGGTGTATACCTAGATAATTAATATCCTAGTCTCTATTTTGTTTCGAGTTTAACAATTTAATAGTCTAACTTCTGTATTTAAAAACATTGGAGAAGATAGCTTGAAGATACCTCTCTAATTTTTTTCTTACATTTTTTCCTGAAGGAGTTTGCTTAAAATAATTCTGTCTGCATTTTTTTTCATTTTACTTTGAATCATAGAATCATTTAGGTGGGAAAAGACCTTTAAGAGCCCAGCCATTAACCTAATGCTGCCAAGTCCACCACTAAACCATGTCTTTTAAATACCTCTAGGGACAGTGACTCAACCACTTCCCTGGGCAGCAAGGAAGCAGTTCCTAGTCCTTGATAACCCTTTCAGTGAATAAAGTTTTCCTAATATCCAATCTAAACTTCCCCTAGCACAACTTGAGGCCATTTCGTCTCATCCTATCACTCATTATTTGGGAAAAGAGACCAACACCCACCACGCTACAACCTGCTTTCAGGTAGTTGTAGAGGGCCACAAGGTTCTCCCCTCAGCCTCCTTTTCTCTGGGCTAAACAATCCCAGTTCCCTCAGTCACTTCTCATAGGACTTGTTCTATAGACCCCTCACCAGCTTCATTGCTCTTCTTTGGACTCGCTCCAGAACCTCAATGTCTTTCTTGTAGTGAGGGGCCCAAAACTGAACGCAGCGCTTGAGGTGCAGCCTCACTTCACAGTGCTGAGTACAGGGGGATGATCAATTCCCTAGTCCTTCTGGCCACACTATTTCTGATACAAGCCAGGATGTTGTTGGCCTTCTTGGGCTAATGAGTTAAAAAATGTAAGCATAGTGTAAATAGAAAAGAGGCGGGGGGACGGGGGGAAGAGAGAGAGAGAACACACAAATATTTTAATTAAAATAGCCATCCTTTTTGTGTTCAAAACTTATTTTTGACACAATGTTCTCTGGGAAGACAATCATACGGGTTTTATTGGGCTCATCCTCTGTTCTTCCATTAAAGCAGCAAATACATTCCTATTTTGTCTGGAAGAGTTTGGATTGTCCTCATAGCATTAGTAAAGACATTGCATTCCATGAAACAAATTTAACAATTACCATTTTAAATTGTCAGATACAGAAATGCACAAAGAGTTACAAAATTTGGGTATGAGTTTGACTATTTCAGATATACAATCAAAGTAACTACAATACATGTGAATGTTCTTAATTTATGCTTCATATAGTGAGATAACATTGTTTAGTTTGCATTTGAGAATTTACCAGTGAGGCCTTTCAACATTTTCTGTTCTTTCTGGAACAACAGCACTCAAAAATTCAAGATGTGCATTACTGAAGAAAATATATGATTTTTTATTTATTTTTTTTTAAATTCACAAGATTGCTTGAATGAACATCAAACAAAATGTTGTCACTGACTTCTATTATAGTCATTTCAGAATCAGGTGTTTTCTTCAAATCTCAACTATGGCAAGAATAGTGCAGAGTAAGATGCGAGTACCTTCATAAATGAAACATTCTGTTCTGCTACAATAATGTTTGTAAAAAATATTTAAACGGGTCTTGGTTGAGAAATACTGAACAGTTTTAAGATCTCAGATACAAAAAGTATTTTGAAAATTTCCTGGGAAAAGGCAATTTCAAAAGTAGTTTTCAGACAACTTTGACTTTTCTTCCTAAAGTTCATAGAATCATAGAATGGTTTGGGTTGGAAGGGACCTTAAAGATCATCTTGTCCAGCCCACCTGCCATGGGTAGGGACATCTCCCAGTAGAGCAGGTTGCTCAAAGCCCCATCCAACCTGGCCTTGAACAGCCTCAGGGAGGGGGCATCCACAAATTCTCTGGGCAATGTGTTCCAGTGCCTCACAATCCTCAGAATAAAGAATTTCTTCCTAATATCTAATCTAAATCAACCCTCTTGCAGTTTAAAACCATTGCCCCTCGTCCTATCGCCACACTCCCTCATAAAGAGTCCCTCCCCATGTCTCCTATAGGCCCCCTTTAGGTACTGGAAGGCTGCTATGAGGTCTCTCTGAAGCCTTCTCTTCTCCAGGTTGAACAACCCCAACTCTCTCAGCCTGTCTTCATAGGAGAGGTGCTCCAGCCCTCTGATCATCTTCATGGCCGTCCTCTGGACCCGTTCCAACAGGTCCATGTCCTTCCTGTACTAAGGACTCCAAAGCTGGACACAGTAGGATTGTAAATGAAGCAGCAGATATGGTTGCCTGTTCATAGGATAAATGCAAGACACAGTTCACACAGCCAGTTAAAAACCTCCACCAATTGATTTATATGCATCTACGTAACAACAATATATTACCTCACCTCTTGTTGAACAAACTTTGTAGATATGGACAAATAATTTTCTGTAGCAAATGGATTTGTAAGATACAATAAATATAATTTTTCAAAAATTACTCTCCAGATTCTTGGGAATTTAGATTTTACAAAACAGATGCATTTTAGAAAACCTAGGGTAACATTAGGAGTTATGAAAATCAAAGATGGTGGCTATCTGCTTGGAAGAAGGATTGTTGATTATTTAGAGTTATTAATGTTACTTACATATATGAAGAGCCTGAATATGACTTTCCCATCTGTCTTTTCATAGCATGGTGCATGCTTCATATAAACACATATTCGAACGAGTAAATATATAGCCAGGTTTGTAACAGCAGAAAATATTCAGGCCAGGGTAAAATATTTTTGTGGATGGATTTTGGGGATTATATTTTAAAGAAGTACCTTACTGAGAATGATGCTGTATCCTGCAAGATATTTCCATAGAATAATTAAAGGAAGGTAGATGAATAGAGACCTGAAGGAAAAGGCCTAAAAATTTGAATATTCATCACATGAAGGTGTTCACATTGACCTCATGAATGATGAATTCAGTGCCCATTGTATTGGACAAAATATGAAGTGTCCTTCAGTTTTCAAAAAATGCAATAAAAATTTACAATAATTGAAAGCAAATCTGTATTTTCCCATTATTTGTCTTTCTCAAGGGCATGCAGAACATCTTAATTCCTGAAATAATTTCAGAAATAATTTCAGTCTATATGCTGTATGAAACAGTAAACAATTGTCTGTTATGACAACACTGAGTTTTTCCAACATCATCTTCATATTTTTTCTGAAAGTTGTTTATTTATGAGCCATTAAGTGGAATAGTACCACTTTTCCTTTAAGGCTACATATATAGTTTATAGAGTACAGCTTTAAGATTTTGACTCACTACAACTAATAAAAACATCTAGGTCCAGTTTCTAGATAACATGCATTAATGAGGTTAAGAAAAGCAAGGGTAATTCACTAAGTCTGGAGAAGTAATCTACTATGATAATTAATATGGTTTCTTTCCAGGAAAGAAAGCAAGAAACCAATCTATTGCTACCTGAAGCCTTTCTGTTCAGTAATTTTACTTCTTAGCTAGGCCTCTTCTAACTCTCTGAAATTAACAGCATGTAGTGTCTAAAGTGGTTCGTTCAGAGTGATAAGACAGTTTGTGACAAGGAGCGGTATGCAGAAAGGCTCTTGCTTATATTTATTGCTATAACAACCAAGGTCAGCTAATTTCATTATTTGCCCTGTTAGAGGGTCAGAAGCAGAAAAGCATAGAGGGGTCCCACCTGCAGGGAGGAGCAGACAGGACAGGTGACCCAAAATTGACCAACAGGGGTATTCCATCCCATCTGCCCCATGCTCAGTATAAAAGCTGAGGGATCAAAGGGTCAACTCTCTTCCTTCAATGGCTGACATGGGAGGAGGACAGCTTTGTGCAATAACGGTTTTATATTTTGTTCTTTGTTATTGACTTTGTTCTACCAGGCAAATCAACACACAAATTGTGCTTGTGACCACCAAGTAGATGTAGTGGTCAGATCTGGAGAGCTATTTCCTTCCAAAAGCATGCTGACATCCATTTGAAGATCATTCTGACTTTTCCAGGTCAACAGTGTGAGGACAACAGTCCAACAATAAGTCCTTTGACCTTATAATTTCTGGCAGAATTGATCAGTTTTATGGAAACTGTCAATGTTTAATTGCTTATCTGTAGTTTACTGAAATCTAGCAGATCCTGAAACTAGCACCAGAACAAGTTCAACATAGAGAACACTCATGACAACCTTTTCTCTTCTACCAGTTGCTGCCCTATCAGCACTGCAAGTAGAACGATGCTCTTGTGTCAACAGCTATGACAGCTAAAAAGGATATGTTGGTACCTCATTTAATATATCATCTTTTGCTTTTGGAAACCGTGAGTTAATAATTAGAAATTATGATATTTCTTCTTGATTTTCATATCACATAATAAGTACGTCCTTTTTGCCTTCCTATGAAAAAAGCATTGGAAGTTACGTTCAGTTGAAAGATTGACATAGAAAATACACAATTTCCTCATACTGTTTATTCTTCTTTGTTAAACTGAAAGTAATCAGATACCTAGAACTGGAGGGATCAGCTGCCTCATTGGCTAAATCAAGTCTCTATCAGAATTATTTGCAAGTCAAAACATACATGATATTCATCCCACTGTTCTGTCTTGGACAGTGACAGTAAAAGATGTCATTTAGGGAGAGAATGTAAGCCTGGACACTAACTTTAGTCCATTGCGCTCATACTTCCCTCTAATATCTGGTAATGGATGTGTGGCCCATCAGTGCCTCTGATAACTTCCTGAACATCCTGATACTATCTGACTTCCCAATCTTCCATGGCAACTGATGCTCCCAAACTCTACAGCAGTAAGTCTGCGGGGGGTCTCGTCACCCCCATGTGACAGTGTCATCATCCAGCAACACAGACTCACAATGCCACGGAGCAAGATAAAAGGGAGCATCCTCCCATGTTCCACTGGCAGACCTGGCCTAGGGGCAGCCTGAAGACACCTGAGAGGAAGTCCTTGAGGAGTTCATGGAATTGCTTGGAGGGTTTGAGGGAGAAAGACTGGAGGCTGGTTGAGGCTGCTGGATGTTCTGCACTGCCAGGCCAGCTCCCAGCAGGGCTGCGTTCAAAGCCCATCTGATGGATGGAAATCCTGCTTCAGCCTTTGGGGAACAGACCCAGGCTGGGGGCTTTTTGCCACTCTTGGAAGCCCCTGAGATTGCTCCATGTTGAGGGAGAACAGGGCTTGGGCATCTCCTGGGAGGCATGACCTGGGAGCCATTGCCTAGGATGGGACATGACTGCCTGTTCAATCCCTTCTTCTAGTGCAGCGCTGGGAAGATATGTCATCAGAGATTTCCTCAGCATGTACTGGTAGGGAAGGAAGGAGGTAGGAAGAATAAGAATAGAATAGAATAGAATAGAATAGAATAGAATAGAATAGAATAGAATAGAATAGAAGTAGAGTAGAATAGAATAGAATAGCTGAGTTGAAAGGGATCTACAACAATCATCGAGTCCAACAGCCTGACCACTTTAGGGCTGACCAAAAGTTAAAGCATGCTATTAAGGACATTGTCCAAACGCTTCTTAAATACTAATAGGAATGGAGCATCGACCACCTTTCTAGGAAGCCTGTTCCAGGGTTTGACCACCCTCTTGGTAAGGAAATGTTTCATTATGTCAAGCCCAAACCTCCCCTGATGGATTCAGCTTTGAGCCATTCCCACGCATCCTGACATTGGATCCCAGGGAGAAGAGATCAGCAACTCGCTCTCCACTTCCCCTCCTCAGGAAGCTGTAGAGAGCAATGACATTGCCCCTCAGCCTCCTCCTCTCCAACTGGACAAACCCAGTGTCCTCAGCAGCTCCTCATAGGACATTCTTTCCAGTCCCTTCCCCAGCTTTGTTGCCTTCCTCTGGACACGTTCAAGGACTTTGACATCCTTTTGAAATGGTGGGTCCCAGAACCACACACACTCAAGGTGAGGCCACACCAACACTGAATACAGTGGGATAATCACCTCTTTTGAATTGCTGATTATGCTATGTTTAATGCACCCCAGGATGCAGGTTGCCCTCTTGGGTTGCCAGGGCACACTGCTGACTCATATTGAGAGTCATGTCATCCAGCACTCCCAGACCCCTTCGCTGCAGGGCTGCTCTCCAGCCACTCCTCTCCCAACTCGTACTTGTGTCCAGTGTTACTCCGTCCCAGGTGCAGAATCCAGCATTTTGACTTGTTCAATGTCATGCCATTGATGATTACCCAATGCTCCAATCTATCCAAATCCCTCTGCAAGGCCTCTTGTCCCTTGAGAGAGTCAACAGCACCTAGCAGTTTAGTATCATCAGCAAACTTCCTAACCATACATTCGACTTCTGCATCCAGAACATGGAGAAAAACATTGAATAGAACACACCCTAGAATTGAGCCCTGAGAAACAGCGCTGATGACCGGTCACCAGTCAGATGTAGGCCTATTCACTACAACCCTTTGAGCCCTGCCATTTAGCCAGTTCTTCCCCCAGCACACCATCTACCTGCTCATCTCCTAGTTGGACAACTTGTCCAGAAGGATACTATGAGGATTCTTTATGAATCCAAGCTAGAAACAAATTGATTCTGGATTACTTACATCTATTCACATCATTAAAGAAGTAGGTTCTATGTAGACTTGAAATACAAGCTGTCAGTACCAAAGACAATTTACAATTTCATGAGGACATCTTAATGATTTCTCTCATGTCTATCTCCTAGAGTAAACATAGATCGTTGTAGAATTTCAAAAATATTAGCGTAATATCTCAGAATCCTAAAATAGAAAATCTAAAGAAAAATAACTCTTGACATTATTTTATTTTGGAGCCCTTACAGAAACATATATTTAAAATATGTTATGATTATTGTAAAAGAGATCTTGTCAAATACTTCAGTAATGTCTGACATGAATTTTTTCGTGCAAATTTTTTCGTAAGATTAAGTTTTACCTCACAGAATATAAATTAGTTCAAGTAGCAGGTCTGGCATTAATTTGATATATGTGGCTGTATCCTTGACAGTATTTAGCACCTCCTCTAAACAAAAGACACATGCTTTGAAATAGCTTATTCTGGCAACCTTTTAAATAACCAGCTGTGTTTGAAACAAGCAAATTAAATATACCATGTTTCAGGATTCAAGAGTCATTCATGCAGTGGTCGTTCATGTGTGTAATGCCAGCTTGTAGGAGTTAAGCAAATAAGAACTGGTGACATAAAAGATTAGCCAGACTCCATCTATTTTTATATGAGGGTAAATAAGATGTAGGAAGAGGTTCTTACTCGCAGTTCAAATACTGTTCAGGCAAAGAATGCAAACTGTTAACACAATGATTTTCCCTAGACACTTAAAATGGTAGAGATGATAACAAGAATAAGAAGAGAAAGGCAGAGCAGAAATAGCCCCAGGATGTTCAGACAGTCTTACTAGGCAGTTCCATTTATCCAGCTTCTTCAGGTTTTACTCATGAACTTAAAAATACCTACCTTCAAGTATCATATCTTCCCCAGATTTTCTCCTTCTCCAATTCCTGGAAATACTTTGACATTACACTACTTTCTGTTTTCTTTTATTTTTTTTTAATTTATTTTTGTTTTTCAGCACAAGAGCTATCTTTAGCACAAATGTTCCCTATAAAGCAAACTGCGTCCTAGAGTTCTTGAGATATCTTTAGTCAATTCCCTAGCAATAGCTTCATAAGTTTTACTTAACAGAAGATGCTATCTTATTGCTTCTATAGCAGGGAAAATTGACTTTAAAATTAAGCTGAAAATCACAACTGAGAAGCTACTGCTTCTTGAAAATGTTATGTGAATCTAAGGTGGCTTTGGTTTTCCAACTCCTTAGCATGATCTTTAAGTTATTGGGAAACTAGCTTAATTAGTTGTTTGTCTAGTTCTGGTTTATGACTACTCAGTGACACATAGATTTGCCTGGAACTTGGCAACGTAGGGCACTTCCTGAGTCCACTTCACTGCTTCACAAAAGTAGATTAGTTCGATAAACTCTTGTTTCTAAAATCACTGTTTGATTCCAGTACCCTATGTCTTGACAAAAATAAGAGTTATAATAAATGATTTGATGATCATATGGGAGCCTTGTAAAACTGTCAGACAAAATAGTATCAGTATGGACCTTGATATAGTGAACTCAAACCTGCTGGCATTGAGGTTACTGCTGGCGTGCTCAGTTCTTTCTGTGGAAAAAGGTGCACAAATGAAAACCATAATCTAGTGCAGCTACGCAGGCCCCTTTCTAAATCAAAAGGTACAATTATGATGTCTGGTGCAAACAATTTTATTTATCACATGGAAACTTCACACATCGCTTTACCTCAAACATGATATGCCATAGTAACTTGTGTAATACAAGATCACAAAATCTGAAACAATTCTGAGGATTCGTGCTTTATATAGATATTTTCTTCAAACAAAATTTGCTTTTCGCCTGTGATTGGAAGTCAGTAATTAAGATATCACGCAAGGAACACGTAGCCTTCAGAACAAAATTATCACTGCCTTATCAGCAGCTGCAGTTTTTCCGGTGAACTAAAAATCTTTTTGTTAACTGCATTCACACTTTTAACATGAAAAAATGCACAAAGTTTCTGCTGTAAAATTTATGACTGAAGCATGCAGCACTATAAAATGTGCAAATGTTATGTGCAAACTACAATGCACTCTGCTAACATGATTTTTCTTTTAAACACAAAGAATAAAGTTCAAAGTGGGAACAGCTTTCAAAAAGTGACATGTCATGAACTCAGTTAAACCAATTACTTGTCCACTTTACAATGTGTGCAATGTCTTAGACTGCAACTGGAAAGGATTACCCAGAAAAACACATTCAAATAATAAAAAACATTAACCTAATGCTTGTGGGAGAGACATAGTGTTTAAATATTAACTTGAGTCAACAGGAAAGCTGAGACTTGCAAAATTCTGGAAAGAGCCAGGCAACAGATATCAACAACTCCTACAGTCCACCTGCTTCTCCACTTTAGGTTTTGAAAAATAGGTTGCATAAATCTGAAAGGATAATTAAAAATCCAGTTGCATCAGGTTTGGGCACAGGAAGAGAACTAATTGTCATGACTTCCCCATCTGCTGACCTAGCCCACAACTCTTCACACTTGGCATTGCCTCCAGTCAGTAAGAAGGAAAAACAGACTGTTGTGTCTAAGTTCATTTTTTGATAAGTTGGGAGGTAGGGATAAAGCCTGTTATGCATTTACCAAAATCTTATATATGCCACTGTCCCATAGAAGGCAGAAAATATTTCTTCTGACTAAGTAGCCCCAATAGAAAACTGTGACAATAAAGTCAACACAGGAGTATGCCTGAAGTTACCCAAAAGCAGTAAGTCTTTCAGATGGCTTTCAATAACACCATTTCGGTTCAGCTTCTGCAGGAAAAACATTGCCATCACTCACACACTGTTCCTTATCACCATTCTGGCAACTGATGTATGGTATTTCATGATAGAGCCACTATTTATGATCTGCAAGGTGTGAGTAGAAATGATGAAGTTCTGGTTACACTTAAGTGATTCCATGTGTTTTGAGGGAAGCAGTAGCAGGGTAGCAAGGTGTCATTCACCTAATAAACTCGGCTCTCTAAGCCTACGAGTTTCATTTCCATTGACCAGGAAACCTACAGAAAGCTTAAGAGACTGGTGTTAGAAACTGTTGTATAAATGCATGTTAGAAAGTAGGTCTGAATTTTGTTCACCTTTTCAACATATATGCAAAAGCTGAGCTAAGAGGAATATAGGAATAAGGGAAAAGGCCTTCACTAATGTTTTTTAAAGAAAACATTACATACAACTATATAATAGGTCCTACTATATACATAAGCGCATCTGTCTTCATTTATTTTACCCGTATACACCACAAGAAGTAGGGAAATGTATGTTCACATCAATATTATGTCACTCCTTTCATTACAAACCACTCAGTAAAAGTCTTCGCAGGCTTTAAAAAGAGATGGTTCTCATTCAAAGAATGGATCCTGATGACGTACAGACTAAATATGAAGCTCCTAGCTTCAAGAATATGATCTACCCTTACCCCAACACAAACTACACAGTATACAAAAAAATCATCTTAAGATCTTTTCTGTCTTCCGTAGAGTCTGCACTATATATTAGAGATTGGTTTAGGAAAGCAGTCTTTGATTCACAACTGAGATAAATTTCACCTTTCATTCTAATGTATGTTTAAAAAGCTAATCTAGTTCTGGAGTTGAATTTGGTCCGGAAAAGTTATCACTGGTATTTTACATCAGAGTGTAGTCCAGGTTGGTGGTCTGAAAAGCGTGGAAAAGACCCTAATCCTAGCCTCATTATACTGAAACTAACCCATGAAATCATTTCTTCTGTTTGAGAATTAAAGTCAATTCAAAATCACATTAAATTACACAAAAGGTACTGTATATCCACTAATTCTTTCATAGAATCATAGAATGTGTTGGGTTGGAAGGGACCTTTAAAGGTCATCTAGTCCAACCCCCCTGGCAGTAAGCAGGGACATCTTTAACTAGATCAGGTTGCTCAGAGCCTCATCAAGCCTGGCCTTGAATGTCTCCAGGGATGGGGCCTCCACCACTTCTCTGGGCAACCTGTTCCAGTGTCTCATCAGCCTCATTGTAAATAACTTCCTCCTGATGTCTCATCTAAACCTATCCTGCTCTAGTTTAAAACCATTGCCCCTTGTCCCATCGCTACATGCCCTTGCAAATGGTCCCTCCCCAGCTTTCCTGTAGGCCCCCTTCAGGTACTGGAAGGCCACTATAAGGTCTCCCTGGAGCCTTCTCCAGTTACCAGTGAAAGGCTCTGGCACTCCCTGCAGCCTGTGACCTGGACGGCTGTATGTTTCTGTGGGAGCTCTGTCTGGGTTCCCACATTCATTCTTGCTAAGGTTGAGAGCATCTCACAGTGAAGGAATGTGATTTTTTGATGCCTGACATTTTCAAAAAATATCTGACATCTGCACTATAAACCCTTCCACATTTCAAGAATGCCATTAAAACTGTATTACTGGGGTCTGTTACACACACGTAAAACAAAAATAAATATCTGGCCAAAGTCACACTGGTAATTATTGTCTTATGCCAGTGTACACTTATTGGGACATAATTTTCCATCATGGAACAATGTCACCCAGTATGAATATCATATTATAACCTCATGCCTTGTATGAAGCAACTCTGGCAAGAGAGTGAGCCTCTGAAGTTCATCAATCTAAGTTTAGATATGTGCAATGCAGACATCTGCAGCTAAACTAGTCCCTGTGGGTTGTTTTCATAGACGTTGGAGAAGAAAGGTGTTTTTAAAGTTTAGTTAATCCAGCGCTTCTTAGACAACTAGTTTACAATGCAAAGTATTTCTTCCTAGATCCCATGGACTATATTGACTTCACCTCTACTGAATATAACAACAGGTAACAGGCTCGGATGGGAACATCTACCCTGCAAAGATGAACTCCAGTCTCAGTGTCTCACTGCATTCTTCAAAGGCATGTCTATCTGACTGTACCTTCCAAAACAGTTAAAAGTCATCAACCTGAGGTTACAGCATTAAAAAAAAACTCGTTAATTAATACTAATTAACCAGTTAACTAGTATTAGCTAAGTAATACCCTACTTGGAAGAAAAGGCAGAGTAGAGGATTAGTAAAGTGTCAGTTCCCAAGTTTCTCATAGCGTTATTCTCAGGCACAAAAGTGAATTACAATGCCCCAACCGGTAATTATAATGACGTTCCTCATTTCTATTTGATGCTGGTAACTGGTGGGTTCCTAGACACAAATATAAATCTTCTGTTGCATTCTTTTCATGCTTGAATGTAAGCTCATGTAGTGCAGAAGCTCAAATGAAACATTATTAAAATTGTATTTTTAAAATTTAATACTTCTAATATCAAAAGCTATTACAATGCATTATTTTCAAGGCACAACTTCATAAAGGAAATTCACAAACTATAGCAAATATTTACACGAGCACTAAAATAACAGAAACTAAAACAAAACCTAATGTTCTCGTACCCTGGGCATTCAGTGTCTTTCCAAGAAAGTGTGCACGCATAGGAAAAGCAATATAAGCAGAAGCAGAAAAATCACATATATACATTTAAAACATATTCCAAAAATAACCCATGTCATCTTTACCACTCCAGACACTCTCATCACAATCAGTATTCAGAATCCAAACCCAATCAGTAAGCATGAAACTCCTCTCATTCATCTCACCATGCAAGCCTATTCTGCTAGATCCTTCCTTAGAAGAATTAATTTCATAAAGATCTCTTAAAATTGCCCATGCCATCCCAAGTGTATGGTTCTCAGTAGAAGAGCACGTGAAGAAGAACAAGGGGTTGTAGAAGATGGAATTAAATAGTTTTCAAACGCACAGCACCTTGGATGCCAATTAATTCATATTAAATCAGTAGCATTATAGAAAGGGTCATAGTTCTACTGTCACTGAAACAGAGATACAGCAATGTAGACAACTGGATTCTAGATTAGAAATTGCTTCACTTGGCCCAAGAAGCCAGATTCAACTTCATGCATCAAACCGAAACTTCATTTTAGAGGCAGGCTTGTCCTCATCTCCTGCTATATTACAATCATGGGCAGAATTGCTGTTGTATATGCAGATATCCTCCGGAGACAATACACTTAGTGAGGTAAATGCCATTGGAATAAATCCAGTCCTTGGTTATTTCCAGTTCTCACAGAATACATAAATTGTAGTCCTGTAGCACAACAAGTTGATAAGGAACAGCAAACACGCCCTACACCCCATCCCCCCCCCCCCCGCTGACTGTGACATATTAATCACAAGCCCAAACTATTGTTTGGCACTTGAATTTCTTTTTATTAGTAAGTATTGAATCACCTTAGAAAATTCAGTTATAAGAATACATCTGTATGAAACTTCTATTTTACTGTAGTCCTTATGACTGAAGACGTACTCAATTCAGAATCTTAGAAAATGAATAAATATTGTAATAATACAATGCATTTTGCTTTCCTTCCATTTATAGTCCTTTTCTCACAGATGATCTAATCTTAACTTTGTTGAAAACAAAGTTACTTACTTACACTTACTTCCAGGTCAGTATGATTAATAAATGCAGTTTTAAACATTTGATTGGGGTAGTTGTTTGACGGGGGTTCTACATCAGAAGCCTGTAGGTTTGTTATAACACTGTCTAAAGCTACTGCAAAGGCCATCTAAAAGAGAAGAGGGAGAGAGAGAAAAAAAATAGAAAGGGAAGGAGTGAATGAGGAGAGAAGGCAGTAAAAGTATTGGGGTAAAAAATGCTGTGAATCTATCAATTTCAGACGTGGCATTTTCATTCCTTTTGCTCAGAATGAGGCTTCTCTCTATCTGATAGATCTGGGATGATCAGACCCATAGGTTTCTAGGACACATCAATCTGCATTAATCAGAATAAAGCATGAAACTTGTCTCACAAATCTTTCCCTAGAATCGTCTTCGTAAGGCTATCTTACCTCTACCCATCACTCAGATCCTACAAATAGACTCAAAAAATCTTCAAGAAAATAGTCTAGAAGAACTGTAACATCTCTGTATTTAACATTTAGAAACACGGTACATTTTTTTAAGACCTTTGACAAATGTACTGCCAGGGAACTTATCTATACAGGCAAAAAAATATTTGCATCTCTAAATGTTTTTACTCAGCACTTCCAGTGTTCAGGTCTTGTATTTAAAAAAGAACTTAGAAAAATCTATGACAGCTTTTTAAAATTTATTTTGGGCAAGTTTTGTGGCTTACTCTCCTGGAAGTAGACATACTAGTTAAAAGGTTTGTATTTTATAAAGATCTTTGTGAGTATGGAGGAGGGAAAAAAATCAGTGTTCGATTTGTACTTCAACCTCAGAGTTAAGTAGCAGCAGCTCCTATTCTGTTAAGAGGAGTGTTGATCAGACACAGAGCAAAGAAAAAAAGAGAAATATTGTGTGAACCTGGGTTTCTTCTTCCATGTGTACCACTTTCTCCATCTGTAAGATTAGGGACATACTTACTAGTAGGTTATAAAATTTCAAAAATTCTTATGGATTCTTTGGTATACCATAAAGCCTAAGAGAAGTCCTATGATTTTGTGTTTCGAGTGAGACGAAGTCTTGAAAATCTATATAATTACTGTCTTTTGTCATCAGAATGAGCTGATGTCAAAATCCATCCTCACTAACACAAACACTTTACCTAATATAATGAACCTAATCAAAGGCAGACATCTAAAGTGTGCTAGCCAAATCATAAGTTAATATGGTAAAGAAATTTTGGGATGTAAAGTTGAAGATTAATTTTTTTGGTTCAGGGATTCCTATTTTTAAAAGTCGTATCATTCTACAGCACAGGGTTAGTCTACCTTTTTATCATCTGATACATAATGCTTTAGCAAAGGATATAAAATTCCGTAGTCTGTTCTCCCAGGATTGTGCATAAAATAAGGTATTGTACAAAGAACTGAATACCCTTTTCACTGGCTTTAGATCACAGCCAGCTATTAAAGCAGACACAGCCTAACAAGAGGAAAGAAGAAATAGAGGGTAAGCAATCAAAACATCTTTGAAGAAAATGCATAAATTTATAATGCTACATCAGATGCAATTCCTCCTCTCTCCTAACCTTATTCCATCACAGTGTAATGGATTCCTTACAATACTTTAAGGCATTACATACTTGTCTTAATTTGGTCTCAAAACTCAGGGGGAGTTAAGTTGAATGTAACTCCTAAGTGAGTACTATTTCTTTCAACTATATATATGAACCTAAAATCATGAAGACGGTGTATTCCTCTTTGAAAACCTTGAAAACTGTATAACTGAATGTTTTTCTCTTCAACAGTAAAACAAGTGCACAGGGCAAGACTTTGAGTAAGAAAAATTCTAAATAAAGCATCCTTTCTTTAATGGTGGATGACAGGGAAAATAAACAATTTACAAAAGCCAGGTGCAGAAAGTAACTGTGACTGCGGAACAGCCTGCAAGTATTTATCTCTGTCCTCTCTCTTAGCCACACTGCTAGGGTCCTCTGCGTTAGGTGATACCTTTCACAAAAAAGGGGCCAGTGGACAGTATTTGAGTATTGTACACCTAACCATACTAAAAGGAAACCTCAAGTTCAATGCAAAATTGGTAAAGGATTGAAGCAATCCCTTTAGAAGTTTGAAAAATGAATACAGGTTATCCGATCCTGGTATTTCTGGAGAAAGAAATGCAATACCTATAGGATATATATAATAAAAATATATTTTGGCTGTTCTGTCTGGTATATTGTCCAAAACAACAAAGCAATTGTAGTCAGGTGATACAAACACTTATTGAAGACTCTTAAAACTGTTAGGTAGTATAGATTAGGAACTTAGTCCTACATCTAACTACTGGTGGAATAGAAAATTTCACCGAATTAATGACTGAAGAGCAATTTAGACTGCCAAAAAAAAAACCATTGCTTTCTTTTTGAACTCAATAATTTAGCTTAGAAAGCATAAGCCATCTTTATACGTTTATTATTTTAAACCACTTTTCAAAAGCTAAGTAACAGTTCAGGTATCATTTTTTTCTAAAACTTTCCTTAGAAAGATTATCTGTAACACAAGATTATTACATATTTATACAAATCCAGGAAGCTGATTATTCTGTACAATATAGCAAAACAATGCTTTATGTAACAATGCTTCTTGTGATGAAACAGTTAATGAAATTAGATAGTCATCATTATCATTTAGTCATTAGAACTAAATGGAGTTAACAGATAAATATGCTAGCTTCTGCTCTAGAATGACACTTAGTGCAGACAGCACTTTAGCACCAAGCACCTATTTAGGAACATTCATGATATAGGATATTCCAGAATTATTTCAACAAGAAATGGAAAAGAAGTGAAAAGAATAAAGATTTTACTTCAGTAAGATTTCACCGTATACATACACATAATTTAAATCCCAAATAATTCTATAGCCAGGAAGACTAAGCAGACTAAGCATTTGAAGAAATGTTTGGTGAAGAAAAATCATTGACGTATTTGGGTGAGAGTGGTATTCCCTAAAGCTCTTTGGCTTAGTGCACTGTATATGCACTTTCTCCACAAACATAGACATTAGGTAGGCAAAACCATAAAATGCATATTTGCATGCTTTTAAAGAAATGCATGGGTTTTGTTTTGTTTTATAATTGACTTGATTTTTAAAGTGTGGAGCGAAAACCAGCTCCCACAAAAAACAACCTTTCACAGGTATCCAGAGATGTATCTGGGTGCCCAATACAAGACATTCCTTTTGAAAAAAAATAATCAAAGAGCCCAATGTCAAGCTCAAATAAAATTGGTTGTTTCTGTGCTATATATCCAATAATTACTTGTGGAACTCAAGCAGGACACATATATATTATAGACCTACATCTATATCAATAACTCTTCAGCCTTCCAAGAAATATGAATCAAATTGCATGGCCTTCCTTTAGTTTGCTTTAGTAGTTCTCTTTTATCTCTGAATGTTTAAAAATCACAGCTCGATCAATGAGATCAGGTAAAATTTATCTGTATAAAACTCACAGCCTAAGTAATCAGAACTACCAACTGCAACCATAGACTGATCAAAAAAACCCCACAAATATTTGGCCTAAACCTTATTTAGGCTTACTGAATAGCTACAGCAAACAAACAACAGATTTCTCTTTAAAATTGGCAACACTCTAAATCATTAAAATGTCCTGGTCAAAGTCATATTATTTTACTTTTTGCAAATTCCTCAAAAGACTGAGATAAGTAAGAATATGCTTCTTAAGAACATAACAATTATGTTCCATGCCATTAACAACCTATGATTAAAGATTCATTCCAAAAGCATTCAATATCTCAGAAAATACAGTCTCAAAAAAAGACAGTTAATTTTTTACAGACATGGGATGAGAAAAGCAGAACGGTAAAACTAGCTTGCTAAGCCTTTCTGTCGTAAAGAGAATGAGAAAATTTACAGTGTCACTGAAAGCTCTACAGCACTAGTAAACAAAAAAAAAGAAAGAAAAAGAAAAAAAAGGAGTTATCACTCAGGCAAAAGTGAAGCCTCCAACAAAATCTTCCTTTGACATGCTTCCCAATCTTAGAGCTGTCACGGGATTTCCAGACAGTTCTATATCTCAGTCCCTAATTACAAGAAATGAGAGGATCTAGACCCACAATTTCTCCAAAATTAAGACCAATTATTCTCAGAACTGATGATCCCCTACACAAACTGGGTGGCAGACTAATGGGGCAACTTTTCTAGCACAGCTTTCTATCACAACTTCTGTTTTCTATGGTGGATAGCTGCATGAATCTATGAAAGTGAAAGAACAAGCTCACCCAGTGTGTCTTTCAGTGTCAAAGGGAAGATGTAACTACTTTGAGTTACACACATCTTAAAAAAACTGAACATGTAAAACTTTAGCGACAAGTTCAAAACTGATATAATTTAAGAGTCCGTTTTCAGAGCACAACTGCATTCAAAGGAGAAGGAGTTAATCAATTTTGTTCATGGGTTGTTCCATGTACTCATTTGCACCACAGGCAGCAGTTATTGCTGTTGGTGTGGCCATACCGTCCCTTCCTATTCATGCTGGTGACATTCATTGCAGCACACAGGCTCCCCACAAGGACATATACACCATTTGAAGCACTGTGGAAGACTTTAGTTTGTGGTTTAGAAGGAGAAGAGAGCGCCTTTGTGGGCCCCATGCAAGATGATGAATTTCATCCTGGATGGCAAACACATTTTTGAACAGAAAGCATGTGCATTTTATACTGAGCTAGTGACAGAGTTTCTGCTAACTGCTAACAGTTCTTATGTGTCTTCATATTAGCAAATTAAAAAGCATAGTAGGACACTCGGCTTAAAGGAAGACAAGATTAGCCCGATTGTAACACTATGGTCTCAGTAGCAGGGTGGTTGTCTCTTTGCGTTCCTCGTATTTATAACCGCTAAGTTGTAAAAGTCAATATTAGCAGTAAATTCTTTGCCTTAAACCATACAAATTTCCCACAAATTTCCCCAAGTTTTTGGTTTTTACTAGTTTTCAATTGCACAGCGTGAACTCAGGAACAATGTACCAGCTTACCAGGGGGACAGGCAGTTATAATAGTGAAGCACATTATATCTCATGTCATATGATGTATTAGATTTTGTCGAGAATTTCCCATTTTATGGCAAATGGGAATATATGGGAAAAGGTAATATTTTATGGCTTCTCTCCAAAACAACTACAAAAAGTACCTGAAACAGTTTGCATTTCAGCAGAAGTCTCAAGAACAACTTAGTTCTGCAGAAAATATTTAATGCCAAGAATTTAACAAGAGTAAGAATGGAATTGGGCATTTATATGGAAGTCAGAATTTACAAAGTTTTCATGCAAATACTTTCTCAACAAATACTTTGCGGAAGATATTAAACTTTGAGGTTTAATTAAGCTTTAACTATTGGAAACAAAATGAGACCCTACTAAGGGTAAAAGTATCTTACATCTTCCCACTGGATGATTTTTGCATCTTCTGGTTCTGTCTACTGAGACACACTTGTTCTGGACAGATTTTGGTGTTAATCTATGTGACAGTTCATACGTTTCTAAGAAAACAATCTGCAAAACAGCTACCATAAAACTAAATTATTCAGTGATTTCAGTGGGAGCAAAACTAAAAATGTATTTTAATATTCAAATGAAATGTCTTTGAAGAAATTTAAAGGCATGGACGAAAAATATACAGAACATGTTTTGATATTCTGACTCTGGAGATAAAATAATTCTGTCTTTCAGCAACACGTATTTAAAGACCATATTAATCTGAATTTAAGTTCCCTAAAAGTAAACAGGTTATCTCATATTGTTCATTCATACTTTTGTTTTAAATCTGAAAACTCAGGAGAGCAAGTTTGCATTTAAAACACAACAGAAGACAAATTGAGGGGTTATAAAACCCCTCCCTTTTCACTTGTTCTGTAACTCATCAAAGCAAACCAAACCATAAGCCTTCATAAGTACTGACTTTGGGGGAGAGAATCTTGGTCCTAAGAGTTGTGCTGAAAAGGCTCAAATATTTAATGGTGATTAACTACTAGCCGGTACAATATATGTCTGCTCACATTTATTTATTATTCCTGGGCAAGTGATCTAAAATGAATCTTGCATCAGATGCATCACTGCACAAAGTTTCCAGTAGTTTAAATAATATATCTGCAAAATAAAATCTGCCAATTCAGTATCCAGGCATATGTGTTAGTAGTTCTTTGTTTGAGGATTATTTATAGACAAATAATCATACCCAGTGGCTGAATCTAGCACGTATATCACCTCTCCACAGCAGCTGAAAACTTGACCTCAAGAACTACCCTGCTAATCTTTTGACAATTTCACGCTCACTCTCTCGATTATACAAATTGTGTACATGTATCTAGTGAGTAAAGTGATATAAAGAAGCTGTGGAATTGTCAAATTTCATGTTTGTTTCACACAATTAGCTAATCCTAGTGGAGACTCAGTGAGATAAGTGTGTCGCCCTATTCTCATACAAGGAACTAAATCACACTAATACTTAGGTTGTACATGGCATTTTGCTCATTTTCATGTAACAAGGAAGACTCTCCATATCATCAGTGAGACCATTCACTGAACTTACCTAAAGAAAATACATGAATATATCACAAGAGTGAAGACCTTAGAATGCAGTGTGTTGAATAAAATCATATTAGTTCCGCAAATGAAGAATTAACAGCTTGAATCTCTATCTCAGTTAATCAGTGCAAAAGACAGTACCATGTGTATGGAAACTTGAAGTCTTGTCCTCCTCTTTTTACAAATGGGGAAACCAACTGAATGGAGCTGGCAGATGACAGCATTTACAAGTCTGGTACAAAGAAGTTAGACAATGAAAAACCTAAATTACCATGGGTGCAGAGCTTCTTAACATCACCTTGTTACTTAACTGTTCTTAACATCACCTAACTTACTTACTGTTCCCTACTTTTTCTCCTTCACATGTATGCACCCTTCCCAAACCCTATTTGAAACCTTAGTCATCTGATTTCATATCAATCTGTATGATCTGTATGAGCTTAAACTTCAGGCTCCTTATGTAACTATTCAACCTAGCTACCCATGGATACAATATTTGCTCAGAAAAGCCTTGCAATAATGGAAGTTCTTGGTCGTCTTGATTTTCTGCAAACAAAAATGACTTAGGGCAATGCCTAAGATGAACAGGCATTATAGTATAGTTGTTCAGGAAAGCAGTCTTCCTATATGATGTACATAGACAGTACTTACTAATAAGTTATTTGTAGTCCTTGTTCTAACCTCTGCACAGACATAAATTTTTGTGAGAATACTAATAACTGCGAACAGTGACTAGGATTTGAGAATCATATCATTATAGGTATGGCAAGTGATATATGGCAAGAAATTAATATCAAGACCCAGGCAACATATGCTGATACTTTTATTTGCTGATTTTTAAATAACTGTTCTATTTACAAGTGTGCAATAATTTTCCCATCTGTCTTGAAATTAGGACTATAAATATTACAAAATAGAAGGGGGAAGAAAAAAGACTAAAGATAATTCTGTCTTGCTTCATAACCTTCGGTAAACCTCTGATTGTAAATGGCGCCATTTGTAATTTACACTAAAATCACAGAACTTGGAAATGATTATGTTCTCAGCTACTGATTCTGAGGCTTATCCTTGAAAAATAGTGTTCCACACAACAAATCACTCTCAACATCCCATCAGCATGCTGCCGCCTTCAGAAAACTATGGCGAATATTGGAGCCTTGGGCTCCCATTCCTACCCTTACACTTACACACGCATACACACATACATTCCTCCTCTACTGAGGCCCACCTGAAACCAAGGGGATCTCATCAACAAGTCAGTTTCTACATGGTAGTCCATGACCTTCAACAATGCATAGACCAATGCTTCTATTTGCAATCTGTTTATGTCTCAAAACTATTTTTAAAAATATTATAAAATGTAGAGCCCAACAGGAAGCCATTTCATCAAGTGTATAGGTTCTAGCAAACTACAATAATTGACTAAACAGACCCAAATCCAACTGCTGACTTTGTCTTAGTCAGAGACTCTGGAGTTTGTTAATTTCAGAGTGCATGCTGATTTAGAACAGATGTGCTTGTAGACAGCGTGGATGCAGTTCATTATGAATGGCAGAAAAGTAAAAAGTATACTCTAAAACACAGATATACACTGATGTTTTTTGTGGGGTTTATATCAGAGAGGCTAAAGACAAGGGGTCAGCTGTTACCAACAACAAGAGTTTAATCTGTGTATGGCACTTGCTCTATTTTAAAATTTCATGTAACTACTGCAGAACATTATTTCTTTCGGTTGGATTTTAGTAGATGAAACCTCCCACCAGTTTTAATTTAGTCTTCTAAGACCGCGAAGATAACAAAATATATTTTCTTATTAAACCACAATGGTCTTTCATAACAGAATAACTTAGCAGTATTTTAAGAACCCACAAAGGACTTTTTGACAGATTATTTAGTTCCATTCAGAAGCTATAGCTTTTGTCTTTATCCACTGATAACAGCATAGAAATAGTTGTCTGTTTTCTCAGTAGTGTGATGATTTACCTTTTCAATAATAAATTGTGCTTTGAACTTACAGCCAATATGAAGGTGCCATTTAAGGACATACTAAGCCAACTGAGGCTTTTCAGCAATATACAGACAAAAAAATACTATCTGATAGTTCTGCCACTTGGCTACTTTTTCTTCCCAAAGCCATCAATAGATATATTTTCTGTCCCTCCATAGCTCAGACAGGAGGCAAATTACCAGCATGCACATGATCCCAAATAGCAGTGCTGTGACTGTGTCTCTGATCAGGACTCACTCTTAAACAAAGTACAGAGGTGATCAAGCTGTCCTCCCTCCCTTTTTGAACTACTGTAAGCAAAAGCACATTCTGCACATAAAAACCAGCAAAATATCTACTCTACATTTCAGTGCAATACAAACCAGCAAGCTTTTCCTCTTTTTTACACAGTGTACGTATAATTAAGCATAAAAACATATGTCCCAGGCCAGACTCACTTAGCCTGATAATGTCTAATTGCTGAAGAAGAACCCAAAACTCTAACACTAGCCCCATGCTCCTGTTATTTGTGGCTCTGACTTTTCTGAAACTACAGGTGATGTTTTTGTAATATTTGGAAGAAATATCCCTCCAACTATATTCGTTTGAATGTTTTCTGAAGTTCTCGCTAATTCTGGCATTTAAAACATTCTAGCAAAGAATTCCACAACTTAAATATGCATTTTGTCTGTTTAGAGGATGCCACCTGCTACTTTGATTGAATAGTAATGCATCTGGTAGAAGAGCTTTAACTGCGACATAATAATGTGACATATTATTGAATAACAATAAATTCATTAAGGCATTTTACCTTAAATTTATCTTCTTAACTGTGATCTAAGTACTTCAGACTCTGTTTAAGTATTCACTTTTTTTCATTTCAGGTAGGGTACTCAAAAACAGTATTTGAATAATTCAAAACATGTCATAGAATCATAGAATGGTTTGGGTTGGAAGGGACCTTAAAGATCATCTTGTTCCAATCCCTCTGCCATGGGCAGGGACATCACCCACTAGACCAGGCTGCTCAAAGCCCCATCCAGCTTGGTCGTGAACACTTCCAGGGATGGGGCATCCACAGTGTCTCTGGACAACCTGTTCCACTGCCTCACCACCCTCACAGTAAAGAATTTCTTCCTAATATCTAATCTAAATCAACCCTCTTGCAGTTTAAAACCATTGCCCCTCGTCCTATCACCACACTCCCTCATAAAGAGTCCCTCCCCATGTCTCCTATAGGCCCCCTTTAGGTACTGGAAGGCTGCTATGAGGTCTATCTGAAGCCTTCTCTTCTCCAGGCTGAACAGCCCCAACTCTCTCAGCCTGTCTTCACAGGAGAGGTGCTCCAGCCCTCTGACCATCTTTGTGTCACTCCGCTGGACTCAATCCAAAAGTTCCACGTTCTTCTCATGTTGGGGGCCCCAGAGCTGGAAGCAGTACTCCAGGTGGCATCTCATCAGGGCGGAGTAGAGGGGGAGAATCACCTCCCTCGACCTACTGGCCATACTTCTTTTGATGCAGCCCAGGATGTGGTTGGCTTTCTGGGCTATAAGAACACGTTGCCAGCTCATGTTGAGCTTCTCATCCACCAGCACCCCCAAGTCCTTCTTCTCAGGGCTGCTCCCAATCCATTCTCCTCCCAGCCTGTGTTTCTGCTTGGGATTGCCCCAGTCCACGTGCAGGACCTTGCACTTGGCCTGGTTGAACTTCATGAGGTTTGCTCAGGCCCACCTCTCAAGCTCATCCAGGTCCCTCTGGATGGCATCCCTTCCCTCCAGCGTTTCGACCATGCCACACAGCTTGGTGTCGTTGGCAAACTTGCTGAGGGTGCATTCAATCCCACTGTCTGTGCTGCCAACAAAGATGTTAAACAACACTGGTGGTCCCAGTACCGACCCCTGAGGAACGCCACTCATTCCTAGTTTCCACTTGGACATTGAGCCGTTGACCACAACCCTTTGAGTGCAGCCTTCTATCCAGTTCCTTATCCACCAAGTGGTCCATCCATCAAATCCATGCCTTTCCAATTTAGAGACCAGAATGTCATGCAGGACAGTGTCAAACACTTTGCGTAAGGCCAGGTAAATGATGTCAGTTGCTCTCCCCTTATCTACCAAAGCTGTAGCACCATCGTAGAGGGCCACCAAACTTTTCAGGCATGATTTGCCCTTGGTGGGGCCATTTTGGCTATCACCAATCACCTCCTTATTTTCCATGTGCCTTAGCAGAGTTTCCAGGAGGATCTGCTCCATGATCTTGCCAGGCACAGAGCTGAGACTGACCAGCCTGTGGTTCCCGTGTCTTCCTTTTTTTCCCTTTTTGCAAATGGGAGTTATGTTTCCCCTTTTTCAGTCAGCGGGCACTTCACCAGGCTGCCACAACTTTTCAAGTATAATGGAAAGTGGCTTAGCAACTTCATCTGCCAGCTCCCTCAAGACCTGTGGATGGATTTCATCAGGTCCCATGGACTTATGTCCCTTGCAGGCAGCCTGAATTAATAAAACACTGGTCTCAAAGATCAATTTCTATTACAAATACGGCTTTATCAACTTTTACACCGACTATCTAAAATTTTCATATGTGAAAATTTCTCTAAAATCTTCTGTTTGGTTTTACTCATCATAAAAATTCCTAATAACACTTTATATTAGTTTTATCCATTATGCTGTTTCCAAGGAGTGGTTTTTGGTAATTTTTTATAATCTCCTTTTTTTCAATACTGTGACAGAAAACATGGATTTATTATTATTATTATTCCATCAAAATTAAGTTATTGTAGTTTGGGTTTCCTAACATTTATATTTCATATAGTTAGATCTTTTCTATGTAAGACTGTAAGCTCCTTTGCCCCAAACCCATCACTTTTGCATTTCTGGAAATAGTTCAGACACATCTGTAAATAAAAGAGCAATACTTTATGGTTTAGTTCAAGTATGGCATTGTAATAGCATGATAAATACGCTCTCTCATGATTTTGTGCACTCCGTTATTTAAAAAAAAACTCTTCCCCATACATAGTGAAAAAATATCCACATATTTCACAAATGTTCACTCAAAATCCAAGGAGGAACACAACCACCTGAAAACTCAAAATAAAGAACAACCCTTTCAGGAGAAGTAAACCACTCAGAAATAGTCTTTTCTTCTGGCTTTCATCACTTTTTGCACTACACTTCATGAGGCTTGGTCCATTTGCTAATTTTTTTCTGCTTGTTTCTGGAATGTTGGGGTTTTTTTCTTTATTTTGACACTATGTTATTTATGAAAAGTTCAGTAGCTGGAAACAGAACTAATGAGCAAGTTTCAATGCTTGAACTGACTTGAACTTTTTGAATAAGTATACTCTGTACAATAAAGCATCATAAAATTGTCTTAAAAAAATTATCATTAAGTTTTTTTTAACATTTTGTTAATGTAGTGTTAAGATATTTAATAGGAGCAAAGCTTAGTTTAACAAAAAAACCCATATTTTGAAATTATCGTAATGAAATGGTGGCTTACCCAAAAGGCTTTTTTCACCCTTGATACTAATCTGTGAAAAAGGGACATTTCTATTTTTTGTTTCCAGTTACAATGGGAAAATAGCTGATATTCAGAATATGCCCACAGAACTAAATCTTCTTTCCATTCAGCTTTGCCGTTGAACTATTTGTGGCACATGTAATCTCACTCATTTTAATCTGAGAAAACGATGTCACATACATTGACAGAAGACTTTCACAGGCCTATTGCAGCAAGACTGTGTTTTTTCTGTGCCATCTGCTAAGACGTGAATGTGTGAAAGTGCTATAGAAAAACAGTTTGCTACAGAGGCTGCCCTTTGAATAATACCTGATACTGACAGCCTAAGATCATGTCTTATATATCTCATCAGTCTTAATTTTAGTGTGTTGGAGAGAATTGAATAGATATTCAATGCTGTTCTTTTAAGTTTAAGAAGTACTATATGTTAACTGTCTTCCTATTTGGGCTGTGGTACTACTAAGAACATTTCATTCGTGATGTAACACCAACAGTATAAGCAAAATTCTTTTCATACAGCATGCAATACGTACCAGAGTGGCCTGAGCTTCACATGGAGAGAGAGTTGTTTCTAAAGTGCTTTGAAGTCCTTCTGGATGAAAACAGCTCTATTTAGTTTGATACGTTTATCATTATTTTTATTCCTTTTGCACTATTTTATCAACAGAATCATGACAGTTACATGCTTGTTTAACTGCACTTTGGAATGATGAAAATCCAGTTACAGGAGACAGTATCACTCTGTCCTTGAAAAGCTATCATTTACTCCTTGAAGAACAATGATTTATTAAGTACATTGGAGCCATTATAAAAGGATAGACATTGCATTTCAGATTTGAGAGCCCTACAGAAACTAGGCCCTTTTCTAATAATGAAATTCTACCAATGTTGTTTCTGTGTGAAATATTTCCTCATAATATTCTGAAACATGTTCATACTATGAGTGCATTTACATCTGAGTGTACTGAGACATGTAAACTTATGTCTGAAGTTACCTTGCTGTCTGCTGTGCTTTTGGTTTGCATTGATGTCTGTGCCCTTTTCCATCACACTTGGATTCATTATGTGATGAGAATGCTGTTAATCTTCACTTTATGATCAGAATTCTAAATACTTAAACTTCAAGCAGCATATTTGGGTCTCGTTGCCCCTTTTCTTTTGGTAAAACATTGGAAAAGCACTTGTTTGCCAAGTAGGAAAATAACAAAATATCTATACTTTCACTACAGTCCCCCACCCCACCCCGCACACATCTCCTGGAAAGAGATGCTTTGAGGAAAAGAGTTTAAAACATAATATTTAAACTGCATGACAGATAGGTTACTGCCATTATTGTGCCAGCAAATTGGACATGACTTCTATCATAGACACAAACTCATAATGTGTTTCTGTTTGTAGGAAGCCACATAGCCAACACACATAAATCACCGTTTCTGATTTTGAGGCAGGTCAACCACTAAGCCCCACCACCCAAAAAATGAACAGAAAACCTTAGACTCAATGGAACTTGTCATCTCATCATCCCTTCCTCAAAGCCTAAAAAGGACAAGCATCTCTGTACAAACCAACAAACTCAGCATAATTTGCGCCTGACAGAAGGGGACAGAAACCAAACAGTTTGCAGTCTGGTTGAATATTGAGTGTAAAGACTGGTTAAGGCTTTCCAGCAGCCAGAGAATATTGAGGTTTCATTGAAAATTTTATGTAGCATCCAGTGGAGCTCCAAACTCACTGCTGTTTGATTTGGAGACATTTTGCTTAGTAAAAAAGCACCTGCATAATGCTACACCTAGCCCTGCTTAGCTTCCAGCTCATACTGAGGTGTAGCCAGAAGGGCTGTATTCATTCAAAACAAATAAGGTTCAGCTGCTTGGTTGCCTGTTAGCAGACTTTGCATGATGCTGTGGTTCAGACTTAAGCAATCCAAGCACAGAGCAGCTATAAAACTGCAAGTTACTGTATCCAGCATCAGTCTTCCAATGCAGCCAAGTATTTTAAGGTTATTTCCTTCATAGAATCATGGAATCATGGAATCACAGAATGTTTTGGATTGGAAGGGATCTTTAAAGATTATCTAGTCCAAAGCCCTGCCATGGACAGGGACATCCTTCACTAGACCAGGTTGCCAAAAGCCCCATCCAACCTGACCTTGAACACTTACAATGATGGGGCATCCACAACTTCTCTGGGCAGCCCGTTCCAGTGTCTCACCACTCTCATTGTAAAAAAATTCTTCCTTATATCCAATCTAAATCTACCCTCCTGCAGTTTAAAAGCATTGCCCTTTGTCCTATAACTACAGGCCTTGGTAAAAAGTCTCTCCATCTTTCTTATAAGCCCCCTTTATATGCTGGAAGACTGCAATAACATCTCTCTGAAGCCTTCTCTTCTCCAGGCTGAACAACCCCAACTCTCTCAGCCTTTCTTCATAGGAGAGGTGTTCCAGCCCTCTGATCATCGTTGTGGCCCTCCTTTGGACCCTCTCTAACGGGTCTTTCTTGCATTAGAGACCCCAGAGCTGGATGCAGTACACCAGGTGGGGTCTCATAAAAGCAGAGAAGAGGGGGAGAATCACCTCCTCGGATGGCTGGCCATGCTTTTTTTGATGCAGCCCTGGATACAGTTGGCTTTCTGGGCTGTGAGTGCACATTACCCACTCATGTCAAATTTTTCATTTACCAGTATCTCCAAGCCCTCTGCAGGGCTGCTCTCAATCCCCCAGCCTGTGTTGATGTCGGACATTGAGTTACTGACTGTCACTCTTTGGATGCAGCCATCCATCCAATTCCTTATCTGTCTAACAGCCCATCCACCTCCAATTTAGAGGTAAGAATTTGTGGGGGACTGCATCAAAGGCCTTACAGAATGGCATTCGTAGCTCTTCCCTTGTCCACCAAAGCAGACACTCCATTGTAGAACCCTACTAGATTCTTCAGGCATTGTTTTCTGTTGGTGAAGCCATGTTGGCTGTCTCTAACCACCTCCCTGTCTTCTATGTATTTCAACATATTTTCCAGGAGGATTTGTTCCATAATCTCACCTGGCATGGAAGCTGTCTAATTGGTAGTTCCCAGAGTCCTTCTTTTTACCTTTTTTAATAATGTGTGTGATGTTTCCCATTTTCGGGTCACTGGGGACTGGCCTGACTGCCATGATTTTTCAAATATGATGGAGAGTGGCTTGGTAACTACATCAGCCAATTCCCTCAGGACCATGTGATTCATCTTGTCGGATCCCATGAACCTGAGTATGTTCATGTTCCTCGGGTGATCTCAAACCTTATCTTCATTAATTCAGATGGGAAGGACTTCATTTGCCCAGTCCCTCCCTCGAGCTCCAGGGACTTGAGAAATGTGTGAAGAGAGATTATTATTTAAAACTGAGGCCAAAAAAAGTACTAAGTACCTCAGCATTGTGTGGCTGTGGTAAATGTGTTGTTACCAGTTCTCCTGTCTTATTTACCAAGGTGGGTACATCTTCTCTAATCTTCCTTTTCTGGTCAACATACTTGTAAAAGCCCTTCTTATTATTATTCACATCCCTTGCCAAATTCAGCTCCAGCTATGCCTTAGCTTTCCTGATTCCATCCCTACACATCCAGGCAGTGTCTCTGTATTCTCCCAGAATACATGTCCCTGGTTCCACTGCCTGCGCATTTCCTTCTTACACTTTTGTTTGACCAGGAGGTCTTTAGGCAGCCATGCTGGTCTCCTGCTTTCCTTGCACATGGGATTTCTTACACATGGGAATTAAGAGCTCTGGATGTCTAAAAAAATGGTCCTTAAAGAGCTGACAGCTCTGTTCAGCTCATTTATCCCTGAGGATATATATATTTGTCTTTTCCCTCGTCATAAAATTATAGGTCGAATGAAACGCAGAGACCTTATACTCAGACCTTTGTTACAGGAGTCATTGTCTCTGCAGCTTGGCTGTCCTCTCTTTCCTCTGTTTACCCTGTTTCAAAGCTCCTCAGTGAGGTCATAGGTTGGTTGTAGGACTTTATCCATCACTGAAAGTTTCATTGTATGTCCCAGACATTACATTTTCTGCTTTTTGGGACCAGTTTTAGCACTATCTAAATTGTCAGCTCTTTCACTGTTGTCAGAACATCTTTTTTTAACCTCTGTAATTCAGCACAAAGTCACTACTAATTTATATATAGGTGGTTATTTTATCGTTCAATAGTTATTCAGCATGGTTTTCTAACCATTGGAGAATATATTTAAGGGACAGTACAATGGAACACTGCAATGTGAGACCTAGACCTGCCCATAACAAGAAAACATAAGATATTTGTTGTGTCTGATTACAAAATGAAGCTAGAAGAGTGAGTACAGTATCAAAGTTACTTTTTTCTTCCCCTGCTACTTACTAGTTAGTTATGAGCAGAAGTTTATCTACAGTCATGTTGAAAATGCTTGCAAAGCTCTAGTAACCAGAAATGTAATACATTTCACAATCAGATATGGCACTTAAAAATATTTTATACAAAGAAAACTATCTGTGCTTTTCTAAGTTAAAGTCATAAAGAATTAAGAGATATCACGAAAGGTTGAGAAAGTCGTGCAAGTAGCATTGCAGTGCCACGACATTTTTATAGTATGTAGGATAACATATTATTTTCCGATTACACTGCCTCATAAAAGAATGTAAAATCACAGAAAAATAATCCATATTATGTTTTTAATAAGTATGATAAGGCCCCATGAGAAAAATATAATTTTTACTAAGCAAAGGCATGTTACATAAAGTAATAAATATTACCAACAAGGTAATTGATTCTATGTATTTATTCTTGTCATAATAAAAACAAGCATAAGAAATCCTGCTAAGAAGAAACATAGCCATTTGTGCTGTGTAACTCAGGAGCACCAGTCATCAAATATGCCACAAACGCAGTAGGTTAAAAAAAGAGAGAATTGTGAAACTGACAAAGATTACCTCAATGATATACAGTGAATTAAAATAAAGGGATGATTAAGCAGCTTCAATAACATTGAAAAAAGAGCTATCAGAAATAGCTACCTAACTTTTGTGTCAACTGCAGTTAGAAATATTATTTCAATTTATTTTTGAGTCTCATTTACTGCCTTGAAGAAGTTAAAAAAGGGACAGAAGGAAATCTCCATAATACAATAGATTGGAAATTTGTGTTTTATGAGTTTAAGTATAACACATGAATGAAATTTTCAAAATAAACATTTCATCTTTAGAATTTTTTTCTTTCTTTTTTTTTTTTTTTTTTTGGTAGCATTAGTCCTGATGCACTAATATAAAATTATGCAATATAAATTATGCAATTTAAGACCTAACAAAGGGCTTACATTCAGCAGGAGGAAATTCCCTTTCCATCTTTTCTTTTTCTCTCTACATCCTCTATATTTTTTCTTAAGCAGCTTGAAAGACTCTACATTATTCAACTTTATTTTTTTTAATCAGTACTTGTCTTTCCAAAACAGGCAATTATTTCCAGATAACTTCAAGCTGCAAAATCATAATGTAGGACTCAGTACTATGTTAAAGTCATGTAAGGACAGGAAATTGAAAGTCAATCAGTAGCTGAGCATGTACTTGCTTTGTGATTGCAGTTTGAACACGAGACTCATTCCATTCCAGTATAATTGGAATACCAGGCTTCCTTCAGTTTTAAACAGATGTAAATTTTGTGATAACAATGCAGGTCTAACCTGGGTGAGTGTATTAATCAGTTTACCTAGCTTACATTTACATCAAGGTGCATGTTGAGCAAGGAATTTTCTCAAGGACACAGTACAGTATGTTTCATTTCACCATGAAGTGGTGGGTTGCCGTAGCTTAGCTGTTGCCAAGCTGTTTTTTTAAAACACATTAATTTTTCCACATCAACTAAAAGGCCTGAGTATGAGGCAGTACAACATTTTGTGGAAACTTTCTCCAGGGAGTGAATTTGCATGATCCCTGACTTCTTAAAATAATCCAATTATTATATAATGCATCATGACAGAGAAAGGAACCAAACAGATTTTCAAAGATGAAAAAGATAAAAGATCCTACTGCTGACAATACTTACAGGAGTTAAGGACCCAGTATTTTGAGTAATAGATCTTTTAGATTTTGGGTTGTGGGGGTTTTTTAATCTCATGTGAAAATACTGCTATCAGCAATCACCAGCTGATCCTGTTAGGCTTGGTTTCACATATTGCTATTAACACATGAAGTAGAGAAGTGTTTTGGTTTTGTGATGCAATTTCTTTTTTAAAGAAGCTGCAGCAGACAGATTAGAATTTGTTGCTTGCCTTTGTCATCTTTGTATGGAAAGAAGTTTTGAAGCCTCAAATCAAAGCAGGTATTTCTAAAAAAAACCAAGTCATTCTCTGCCTGCTATTTATCAACACTTATGTTCAAAGTTTAGTGGGTATAACAAAAAATAAACAAATTGCAGTAAAGAAAGATAGAAAAAAATTGCTTCCCCAATCTCTCTATCTTTCTAACTAGGAAAAAATATGCATGACTCAATAAGTTGCGATCATTCCCAAAAAGGGGACAATTATGAGCCCTTGAGATGTGATGCCTATTCTTTAAACATCTACAGACGAGGAAACATTAAAACAAGCACTGTAACATATGTAAACTCCATATTTTATGTAATTGTTATTTATATAGACAAGTATTTTGAGGATACAGATCCATAAAAATAACTAAAATGATCTGCATATTCAAGCTGCCCTTAAGTTAAACAGCCTTCAATATCAGATGCTAGAACATGTATCCTGTTGGCTTGGGAAGAAAAGCTGTTGAGAAATCAATGTAAAGGTTAAAAAAAAAAAAAAAAGAGCTCAAGCAACTCAGAGCTTCAGAGCTTTGGCATGCATACTAAAGAGTAAGGCCCATACTTTATTATAAAACCAGAGATTATATTTGTGCTTACTAGAAGATTTAAACATATATAAGGAGTGGTTTGGATCAGCGACTCATTAAAAGTCTAAATGTCATCTCTAATATGCTGGCACGTACGGTAGTCTAGTGCACTGTTCTGGATCATTCCTGAAGATATCAGTCATGCTTCTTTTATGAGTGGGCCTGTGTCTACGCAGGCAAAATCAGCAGTATTTGTTATTGTTTCAGTAGGTGTATGTACTCTTCCTTTCATATAACACAGGTTTTCCCATGGGGACTCCAGCAGCTTATAGACTTTTCCTACAGCTTCTTATACTCCAGGTAATTTGAAGAAAAAAAATATTTTGGCAATACTTTTTGCATTTCTACTTCCACAAAAAAATCCACACTGTAGAAAAATCAATGCGTTTCTGAACATTAAGAAACCTATAATTTCAAATTTATGCAAAGATTCAGAAAAAAATTCCTATGTCATATTATACTGTGTGTGCCCAAAGTGCTGTTTCTTTTTATATGGCATTACACCTCCCAGACAGTAGAAAACTTTAAGATGAGAAAAAAATACTTTAATAGTAACACATGCTTGATCAGGTTTTACATATACTACGTGACGGTGTCTACACAAATATTTTTTTCCTTTTGCAACCAAAAAAGGGCTTTCTATTTATGTTTTCTGAGATGGAAAGCTTAATAGTAGGCTGTATTTTAAACCAAAGTCCATAAATGGTCTACAAACGGACCATGACGGTGCATAAGTTATCACTATATTGTATAAAGATATAAATGTCTGCTAGCAACTTTGCAAGGGTTGCAAATGGGTGATTTAGATTGCTTGAAGAACCACTCTCAAAGGTTATTAGAAAAAGTGGTTTTAATATGATTCTGTAAAAGTGTGACTTAAGGAAGTTCAATGGCAAGGTTCACTCTATTACTGTATGGCACAGTCATGTGAACAGTGATTCAAAGCTACAAAAGCAAAAATCAAAATTACCAAGACAAAATCGAAGTTACTATACTACAAGGTTATGCGCGATACCATCACTTACCAAAGATCTGTCATTGGTAAAATGTCTCTCTGCCTCCAGAAGCAACCTTGAGAGGCATTCCAGCTCAAGTGGAGATCACTATCATGCAGCCATGCTATCAGTGAGAGCTCAAAGAAGGTTCACTTAGGCTGTCATATTTATGGAATAACGTGATAAAGGGTATTCAAATTACATGGGAAAGGTATGTATGAGATTTATATCCACAAGTTTCTTCTTTCCTTGATAAATGAGTCTTCGAAAAGCCACCTGCTATTCATGTGTTAATCACATGATCAGTGTTTCATGCTCATATGCATGGGTGCTCACTGTGTCACTCTGCTCCTTTGTGGGATTTCAGAGAACAGATTGGAACTAGAGGAGCTCTTGGCCAGGCTATGGCTCAGGCCTTTACCTCCTTTGGAGTCTGTACCAAACTACTAGTTTGGTTAAGGGGCTGAGCGCACCCACCACACCCCATCCCATGACTACAGTCAATCCACTTAATGAACTCATAAAGTGGTAGTACAGTTACCTCTTGCCCCTATGTCATAAATATGTGGCATATTGCAGATAAGCGGTAAGAGTCCAATTATTTGATAAGCTATTTAGTTTAAGTGTCATAATTGATGCTAATTATATATCATTTCACATACAGAATCAGTTGATTGTATATGTTTACATATTAGATTGACATAATTTGT
This sequence comes from Rissa tridactyla, assembly GCF_028500815.1. Classification (NCBI taxonomy): domain Eukaryota; kingdom Metazoa; phylum Chordata; class Aves; order Charadriiformes; family Laridae; genus Rissa; species Rissa tridactyla. The sequence continues at coordinate 106,491,363 of NC_071467.1, read as the reverse complement.
TTTATCTTTTCCCAGACTTTGATATACAGAATGATTATAAGCAGTAAACATAATAAGGTTAAAACTAACACTGTTCCAACTGGATGCAGCATCAAATTCAAAATTCCAGTTGCTCTTTGTGACCATCCAAAAAGAGTTTCAATCCAGTCATGTTCTCCATCTTTCTTCACTCTTTGTACGGCATGGTATATCTTCTCTGCATCATGATGGATGGTATCAGGGTTCTGAATTTGTTTTAGCAATTGACTCATGTCACCATGTTGCAACAGTTTTCTTACCAATGTGAGATTCATTCCAATAGGGATAGGCAATAAATCTTGATTCAAGGTATAGTAGGATTGTAGCAATTTGTGGGTTGTAACAGGAGCTGAATAGTTAAAGTTGCATCCCATAGTTTTATTAAAATTACAAATACAGTTATTTGAGTGATTATTTGTCTCTATAGTGGTGTTGTCTATAAATATAGAATCACAAAGGGTTCTTAAACAAAAACATCCATTTCTAACATATACAAGTACAGTTTCAGTGGTTTCACCAGGATGTATTTCAACATGACAAACATTTTGTTCAGTGTCAAGACAAATGTCTCGTGCCTTAATAGTATTACTTTCACAATTAAATCCCCGTTGTTCCCGCACAACACATGCATCAACATGAATAGTTTGCCATTTGTTCGCAATTTGTTAGGCCCATACTCTATGTTCTAACAGATTGAGGACAATTCTATTGTGATTTAATCCCAGCTCAATGATTAGCTATATGGGGTAAACTGAAGCATTGCATATTTTCAAAGCAATAGCTGTGGCTTTACTGTCTGTGGGGTCATAAGTGAAATTAACTAGATACCACGAAGATTAGAAATCCTTTTTGAATTGAGTCACATTATCCCAAATTACCTTTCGAATCTCAGCAGGCAAGCTGCGTTCATTGCCTTTCCTTATAACTGCTGTTACAGTTATAACTGTAGTTATATTCAGTTAGTTAATACTGCAGTCCACCAAGTACCCAAAAATTTTACTTCTTTACTTGGTCCCTGACATTTTTCAGGTGGAATCTCAACTTCTGCTTTGTATAGTGCTGGCCACACTGCTGCTAGTGATTTATAAGAAGTAAGAAAGCTATAAGTAAAGCAAAGAGTTTAACGTTTTTGCAAAGAGAAAGCCAAACAAAAGTAATTTTGAGAGCTCCAGGCTGTTAGATGGAGTTTTTACCATTCATTAAAATCCTCTCAAGTACTACAGCAAATTATTTGCTTCCTCTTGGATCCTTCCTGTTTAATACAGATGCTTTTCTTCACTGTTTTTTTGTGTTGTTGGTTGTTTTTTTAAACATTTCTGAATTACATTATATAATTGCTAGATATAATCCTTTAATAAATATAACAATATGGACCACCTTTCACAAAATACAGGTTGATAGTTGGGCAGAATGTTCCCAAAGCAATCTTTAGACTGTTTTCATTCACCTAGGAAAACGAAAATTTTACCTTTATCTCAGTATACATCTTCTTCAAATTAGGACAAGAACAGAAGACTCCCTGTATACCTTATGTAGAAATGAACTGGGTAGAGGAATAGAGCTCTGAGCATTTTTACCCATGGTTTCTAATTTACAGATCAGTTACCTGAAGCTCCTGCAAAGGCAAGTGTTTAGCTGAGTCAGCACATGATCCATACATGGAATGAAACAAGCACACTGTAAAACACCTTTGCCAGTTCTTGCTCCTGCCTTCTGCAACCTTGTGTGAAAAATGACCCCAGTGAAGTGGCATCATTTGTGTGCTCTGCAATTATGCCATTTTCCAGTGTGTACCTCTAACAATGTCCCTTCCGACACACCTCTGAGACTTGAGCTTTGGGGAAAAAAAAAAAGCTTTTCATCCATTTGTTCTCCTCTACTGTTCTTATCTTTCTCAAATCACTGTATCTGACAGTTTATAAAACTTAATATTCACCTTTAGACCCATAAGACCACTTTGTTCCAAGGACTTTAAACTTCTAACTTCTGAAATGATACAGCTGGAGAAGAAAGATGAGCCAACTAAAGTATAACCAAACATGCAAAAACTGCAGAAGGCTTCCTTTTAAAAGAAGAATTTTAGAGTAGTTAACAGTAAGCAATGCTGATGCGGTACTTCTAAAGTTATAGTGGCCCAAACGCAAGAGTCATCTGAGAACAAAACCCTAGACTGAAGGCAAAGGAAAAATCAATACAGAAACATAAAACTTTGGAAGATATTTACAGAAAAGTTACTTTGTTTCTAAAGAAAGTTTTCTGCAGCCTAGTGTTGCAACTCTTATTTTGATGTTGCAAATTTTAAAAATTGAAGGACAGAAACATTTGTGTGAAAAGGAATATCTTGACAATTTAATAAATGGCTCTCACTGAAAATAATCAGTATTTGAGTGAGAGACACATTTCCCATTATCCAAGGTTGGAATAAGAAATGCCCTTTGATGAAATGTTATTTCCTTTACTCTCAGGATGGCTGTCATAATGATGCCAAATTTCAAAATTTGGATTTTTTTTGCTAAAAGGATGATTTTTGCTTCAGTAACCCTTAATGCCACTTAATGCTGACCATTGGCAGCTCATTTCTTTTTTTACCTTCATGGGAGAGTAAGTATAACCATCACACTTTTCTCTGTTTTTCACCTTTTCTGAGAAACTTGGTGACATATTCAGGCATTTAATAGCGTCATTTCTAGGTTACCTGTAATTTTTACACAGGGAAAAGAAGCATCCTCAACCTGATATCAGAAACAATTTGAAACCTCTACCTTGGCAGCCTCCTGCTGACTTCAGTTTCCTCAGCCAATGGAGACCCCATTGGCCTTACTTTTACTTTTTCCCACAGAGCCGAGCTGCTGTGAGGCTGGCCCTTGATGAACAGAAGGGTCTTAAATAGAGGATGGGTACCTACTGTTTGGGCTGCAAATCTGTACCTTCTTGGTATTTTGCAGGGCGAGGCATTTGTGTACCACACTCAGTAGCTGTTTATTCAGGGTGTAGCAGAGAAATTCAGCCAGCTGCTGAAGACAGGAGTTGGGCTGACAAAAATGGAATGCTGCAACTGCAGATGAAAATATTAAGCTCTTCCCTGGCTGACAGGCAGACAAAAGCCTGCATTACATAAAGTATTCACAAACCTAAAGCCAGTTGTGTTGGCTAATCTCCAAACTCAGCAGGGAAGAAATCAAGGTTCAGATTCTTTGCGCTGTAAACAAGAAGAGCATTTCACTGTAATATGCCTGAGGACGCTGAACACATTCTGTCTCTCAGAATAATTTTGATGCCTCAAAGTTTCAGAAGTGTGTTTTATAATGAAAAAAAAAAAAACAACCACCAAAAAAAAAACCCCAAAAAACCCCAACAGTTGAAGCAGTTTTGTTTACAAATTTGTATTGTTTCCATGGAAAATCTGAATGAAACTCAGGAAATACTGTGCCATAATGCATTAAGTCCCAGGCATCTTTGTTTACTTGCATCAAAGGTAAGAACATTTGTGATTTTTCATGGAATTTTTGCCAGTTTGTTTTTCACACCCAATAGAAGAAACTGAACTTTGGTGCTAAGTCTGGGTACTTCGAAATATCTGGCATCCTCAAGAATTACTTATTACCTATGTGAATCATAGCTAGTGTGTGCAAACAAATGATATTTTAAACAAATATGTTGTCCATAAAAATTTCCAGTCCCAAGGATAGGACATGGGTCTTAGAAAGCTCATAAATTAAAAATGACAGGATTAGAGACAGTCCCCACTGCGCAAGATACCTAGACAATGCAGGACTACTGGTTTAGAAGAGTTCAATATGCCCAAGGCTCTTATTGACCTGTTCTACATTTCTTGAGCTCAGTGCTTGAATCTGTAACATTTAAAGGAAAATTACTTTTTCATTTCAGTAAAGGGGTTACAGCTTTTGACTAACCTGATTTCCAAGGCTTAATGGTTGTTTCTATATAATTTTTGTGTCATGTTAGTTCACTATCAGTCAGTGCAGATACCAGCTAAGCTCTGGCTAATGTCATAAAAATGGAAGAAATACAAGACCTCGCCATTTAAATACAAGGTTACAACACCTAAAAAAAGGGAATCAGAGGGGAGAAGAAGGTTTGGGATCTTTTTTCTGTAAGAAAGAAAGGTGTTGATAACACACACCAGTGTTTTTGTTACTGCTGAGCAGTGCTCACACAGCATCAAGGTCTCCAACACTCCCCAACTCACCAGGCTGAGGGATGGGCAAGATCCTGGGAGGGGACATGGACAGGTGACCCAAACTGACCAAAGGGGTATTTTGTACCAGATGACGTCTGCTCAACAGTAAAAACTAGGAGAAAGGAGGAGGACAGTGGGGCATTTGTTATTTACAACGTTTGTCTTCCAGAGCAACCACTATGTGTACTGAAGCCCTGGTTCCTGACAAGTGGCTCAATTATTGCCTGCTGATGGGAAGTAGAGAATAAATCTTTTGTTTTCCTTCACTTCCATGCATGGACTTTGTTTTTACTTTATTAAACTTCCTTTATCTTGACCCACGAGGTTTTTTTTCATCTTTTTTCTCCCCTCATCCCGCTGATGACAGGAGGGATACAGTGGCTTGGTGGGTACCTGTTCTTCAGCCAAGCTCAACCCACCACATCCAGGCTGCACAACCCCAGTCTTCATAGGAGGGATGCTCTAGCCTTCTGATCATAGCCCTTCTCTGGACCTGCTCTAACAGGTCCACGTCTTTCTTGTGGGGGGCCAAAGAGCTGGATGTAGTACTCCAGGCAGGGTTTCTCGAGAGTGGCGTAGAGGGAGAGAATCACCTCCCTTGACCTGCTGGTTAAGCTTTTTATGCACCCTGGGATGTGATCAGCTGTCTGGGCTGCAAGCGCCCATTGCTGGCTCGTGTCCAGTTTGTCATCCACCAGTATCGTCAAGTGCTTTTCCACTGGGCTGCTATGAATCCGTTCATTCCCAAGTCTGTATTGGTTTTGGGGACTGCCCCACCCCAGGTGCAGGACCTTGCACTTTGCCTTGTTGAACTTCATAAGGTTCACATGGGCCTACTCCTCAAGCCTGTCAAGGTCCCTCTGGATGACATTGCTTCTGTCAAGCAAATCAACTACACCACTTAGCATGTTGTGATCCACAAACTTCCTGAGTGTGCACTCAATCCCACTGCCTATGTCATTGATAGTTAATTAAATAGTATTGGTCTGAGTACGGACCCTTTGGGGGTAACCACTCATTACTCGTTTCCACTTGGACATTAAGCCATTGACTGTAGCTCTTCAGATGCAGTCATCCATCCAATTCCTTATCCATCTAAGAGTCCGTCCATCAAACCCATATCTCTCCAATTCAAAGGTAAGAACAATCAAAATTCCTTTTTCCCTTTTGTCGTGGTTTGGCGTCAGACAGCTACAAGGAACCATGTGGCTGCTCTCTCAAACTCCCCTCCCCCCTCGCGGGGAAGAATCGGAAGAAAAAGGCAAAACTCGTGGGTTGAGACAAAGGCAGTTTAACAGAACAGCAAAGGGAACAAGAAAACAACAACAATAACACTGATACAGGAATGTACAAACACGATTACGGTACCACCGCTCACCGACCGGACCCGGGATGCCCCAGTCTGCTCCAAGCAGTGACTTCCTGCCCTCAGCAGCTCTGGGCAGCAGACTGGGCATGGCTCACACGGGATGGAAAACCTGTGTCCCTGCCAGAGCCTGGGGAGAATTAACCCTATCCCCGCCGGAACCAGGACACCTTTCTAATACCTGTATTACAGAATAGAAAGTCAGAAGGAAGAAATTCCTTAAATTCATTGCCTTCGTTCTTCAAATCACTGCAAATGCATGCCTGATTTTCATCATTTCCACGAGATCATTTTTGAATGTCTGTATAAATTAGAACCCATATGGATAAACTTATTTGTGCAATACAATTCATAAATCAGATCTACATGGCAGTGTATAACCAACACGAAAATTAGGTTCTTTTGTGCTACAGAAAAACAAACAAATAGAAATCCTCTTTCTCCAGCATATGGTTCGTAAACATATTTTGCAGTAAAATAGGGAATAACACCAGTCCAGATGCAAAGTCAGGCTAAATCATATTTCTTTGAGAAGGGAGACTTGACCAATCCAGGAAGACCAGGTTACAGCTATCTGAATACAACACCACACTTCCGAGCAATGATGAACACCTTTAAGCTAACAAGAAATGCCTGATGACTATTCACAGAGAGGCTAATCTGCCTATAACAACCTATAGAAGGGGAAAGAAAAAAATTCACTGCTTCAGCGGTCATTGATATGTCCTCTTCTTTCCCGTGGTCTTTGTAAACTAGGTAAGTCTCTCTATCGCACTTTTTTCCCCCCTTTTTCAGTGAAAGGGAGAAAGAGGAGAGTTTAGTAAGAAGACCAAGGGAGAGGATTAAATCGTTGTCTGCTGACATCATCTTGTTCTTAGTGTTTCACCGCTGTACCCAGCAAACTGAAGTATTCTGGTATGAGGGGCTATCACTCTGTTCCTCTGTTTAGATCCCTTCAAGCTGCTGCCATCATGTCTTCCATATCCCACTGCTCTGGACCTACAGATCTTCTTTGAGCGTGACAACATCACCTGCTAACTTGCACTCTCACATTTGCCTTAAGTTTGGTATTTCTGTTAGATGGACAACCACCACCAATGTGTCTTATCCCCATATTTGGGAGAGCTCAGCTTCTCCATACTTGAATCAGTCCTGTCCAGAGTTTGAAGTTTGTTGTGGCCAATACCATTTATTACTTAGGGTAGGGTAATACCTCATACAAGGATATATCATTAAGCTACACTGAAATAAGTATAACCAGTAACAAATCATCTTTTTCACACAGAATTTAAATCGCTTTAATGAAATTTTTGAGCAAGTGAGCTTCTTTGAAAAAAGGTCAGAATTAGAAATTTATCTATTCCCTGGGATATGCCTTTCTTAAAGCAAAAACCAGGGAGGGCGGGAGTCACCATAATCTTTCCTAAGCTTGGCCTCTTGTAAGGCTTCTTCCCTCCGACTTTGATAATCACACCCTAATTCTCCAGAGATCCATTCATCCACTCCTTCTGAATTTATTTGATCAAAACTAGATGTTTTGGTATATTAAAGCACAGAAGGGAGTTTGCAGGATCAAACACATAGTTCATACTGCTCGGCCCAGCCCTCAGGAGTCCCAGGCTTTGGGGAAAGTAACGGGGAAAGAAGACGACTTCCCTTGGGTTGAGGAGGATTGGGTGAGGGATCAATTAGATCAATTAGATATTCACAAGTCCATGGGCCCCAATGGGATGCACCTGAGAGTGCTGAGGGAGCTGGCAGAAGTCATTGCTGGGCTGCTCTCCATCATCTTTGAAAGGTCCTGGAGAACAGGCAAGGTGCCTGAGGACTGGAGGAAAGCCAATGTCACTCCAGTCTTCAAAAAAGGCAAGAAGGAGGAGCCAGGGAACTACAGGCCAGTCAGCCTCACCTCCATCCCTGGAAAGATAATGTAACAGCTCGTTCTGGGTGTCATCTCAAGGCATGTGGAGGAAAAGAAAGCTATCAGAAGTACTCAACATGGATTCACCAAGGGGAAATCATGTCTGACTAATCTGATAGCCTTCTATGGTGGCATGACTGGATGGATAGATGAGGGGAGGGTGGTAGATGTGGTCTACCTTGACTTAAGCAAGGCTTTCAACACGGTCTCCCACAGCATTCTCATAGGGAAGCTTAGTGGGATAGATGAATGGACAGTAAGGTGGATAGATAACTGGTTGAAAGACAGAGCTCAGAGGGTCGTGATTAGGGGCGCAGAGTCTAGTTGGAGGTCAGTGACAAGTGGCGTTCCCCAGGGGTCAGTACCAGGTCCAGTCCTCTTCAATCTATTCGTCAATGACCTGGATGAGGGGATAGAGTGCACCCTCAGCAAGTTCGCTGATGACACAAAGCTGGGGGGGGTGGCTGACACACCAGAAGGCTGTGCTGCCATCCAGCAAGACCTGGACAGGTTGGAGATTTGGGCAAAGAGGAACTTCTGAAATTCAACAAGGGCAAGTGTAGGGTGCTGCCCCTGGGGAGGAATAACCCCATGCACCAGGACAGGTTGTGGGCTGAGCTGCTGGAGAGCAGCTTGGTGGAAAAAGACCTGGGAGCCCTGGTGGACGACAGGATGCCCATGAGCCAGCAATGTGCCCTCGTGGCCAAGAAGGCCAATGGCATCCTGGGGTGCATCAAGAAGAGTGTGGCCAGCAGGTCGAGGGAGATCATCCTCCCTCTCTACTCTGCCCTGGTGAGGCTGCACCTGGAGTACTGTGTCCAGTTCTGGGCTCCCCAGTTCAAGAAGGACAGGGAACGGCTGGAGAGGGTGCAGCAAAGGGCTACGAAGATGTTTAGGGGACTGGAACACCTCTCTTGTGAAGAAAGCTGAGGGATTTGGGTCTCTTCAGTCTGGAAAAAAGACAGCTGAGGGGGGACCTTATCAATGCTTATAAATACTTAAAGGGTGGGTGTCAGGAGGATGGGGCCAGGCTCTTTTCAGTGGTGCCCATTGACGGGACAAGAGGTGATGGGCACAAACTTGAGCATAGGAAATTCCATCTCAACATGAGGAGGAACTTCTTTGTTTTGAGGGTGGCAGAACACTGGAACAGGCTGCCCAGAGAGATGGTGGAGTCTCCAACTCTGGAGACATTCAAAACCCGCCTGGACGCATTCCTGTGCAACCTGCTGTAGGTGACCCTGCTCTGGCCAGGGGGGTTGGACTAGATGAGCTCCAGAGGTCCCTTCCAACCCTATGGTTCTATGATTCATATCTCTTTTCCATCAGTTCAAGATCTAGTGACTGAAGTAGACCATTACATTTGTAACAAAGCCAAAAGCAAAAACATTTTGGTTTTGTGAGAGGATGAAAGTATTAATTGCCTGTTGTTGAGAGAGAAAGGTGTGAAGTGTACTTTTAAAGCCTTTAGGAACTATTCTACCCTTCATTGCTTCCAGCTTCTCTTTTATCAATTTCCTCACAGCTTTCATACTCTATGAAAATGACAGTCTACCTAAAACCAGATGAATAATAAAACCAGAAAGAGGTAAACATTATCTTATGTTAGATAAAAGTTTGGTCTTCAAGCAGGGAGAAAACAAGATGAAAAATGTTTACCAAATGACTTCTTTTATCAAGAGAAACCCAGAGAAGAAATACAGGCTTATCCTAAGGCAGGAGACTAATATGCATCTTTTGTTTTGTATTTTCCCAACAACCTTTTGTTTTTATTGCAGTTTTCAGCCTGGAAAATATAAACAGTGATTATTCTCTCAGCTGACCTTAGAATACCTTGTATATAGCTCTTACTGTCAGTACCTGATTTGGGTCACAGGCACTAACAAGATATAACTGAAATTTTAACAGTTTTGCAATATCCTGATTATTGTAGTCAGTACTTATTTAAATATAGAAGAAACAGATGTTCAAAACTAACAATCAGATTGTTCAAGTAGTCTCCTATTATTCTATTAAAGTAATAAAATTTATAAATCAATATAATGAATTAAAAAAAACCCTAAAATTAGCTGTTGGCGGTAATTTGCATCATACCCAATTAAGATATTCAGACTGGAGGAACAATAAGCATTCCAAATTCTTTGCTTTACCTTTATTGTTTAAAGGGATTACAACTCTGTTAGATGTCTCCATTGCTTTTGGAATGCAAATTGGCTATTCACTGCAAACACACACAAGTGCCCAACTAAGGTCTTCTTCAAATCCAGTGGTAATATATTCCATGACAAAACAATCAGCTATTGAAAAATTGTAATGTAATCACTGTTTTTATGTATTTTTATTCTGTAGTCACAAATGTTAATTATAAAGTTTTAATTTTTCTATATGTACTAAAACAGGCTCATAAAATGCAGCTTTTGGTCGGGTTCCCTTTTAATGATAGGACCACAGAAGAAGCTCACATTTTGTCATCTTCTGTTAACTTTCACATTAGTCACCCATCAAGGAAGGGAATATCAAGACACAATAGCCTTGCAGCACAATTATATTGCTGTTTATTTATTCTGACTTTTAAACAGCCACAAAATAGAAAGAACAGTAACCCTTTGCTCTGATTACTCCTTGGTGATCATGAAGCTGGTGATTCTTGTAAGCCAATATTTGAAACATCCTTGATTTTCTATTCTCCTGTAGCTGGGGAAAAAAGTGAGTTTTCCACCATGCTTTGAAGAGCCTTACTCTGCCTGTAAAAGAAAGACAGCAAATTCCTAAAGATGTGAGTTTTGAGAGAAAAGTCTGGACTAGCTTTGGAACTCTCTCCCCAAACTGGTCCACAGCTCTGAGTCCAAAGGGAGGTGCTTAGCTGGCACCCTGCTCCTCAATGTTTCCAACTAGATAAGAGTAAGTGACTACCTGTGCAGCAATCTGAGTGTTAAGCGCTTCCCCTTCCCTTGGCTCTGTGTAGGAAAACTCAGTATGGGAAAGTTTGACGTTTTCTACTATGAACTGGGCATTGCAACGTCAAGATTAAGTTCCTATATGGATCCAGTTTCAACACACATTTGATTTGTCCCTGCCAGTTCTGAAGAAATGCATTTAAAATAAGTAAACTTTGTCATGTAGGAAAATATATAATATGTATAAGCAATAATTTCCAGAGTAACACAAGTGTAATTGCCAGATAAATGACACCTGACACTGGAGGGAGCTACAGTGTTTAAACCTGTATGATAACTTTGACATATAATAAGCTATCTAAAATGGTGTAAATCCCTAATAAAACAGGGATTGTTCTCTTTTATTGCAATTGTAAATTTGATTTTCTCTTAATTTTTTTTGCAGATCACAGAATCACAGCATCATGGAATGGCTGAGGTTGGAAGGAACCTCTGGAAGTTATCTGGTCCAGCCCTCCTGCTCAACCTAGAGCCAGTGGTCCAGGACCATATCCAATGGCTTTTGAAGATCTCCAAGAACGGAGACTACACAACCTCCCTGGGCAATCTGTGACAGTGCTCGGTCACTCTCACAGTTAAAAGTGTTTCTTGTTGTTCAGAGGGAACCTTTCTTTCACTTGGTGCCCATTGCCTCTGATCCTGTCACTGAGCTCCATTGAAAAGAGACTGTCTTCTTTACATCCTCCCTTCAGGTATTTATAGACATTGAGAAGAACCCTCCTGAACCTTCCTGAACAGCTGAGCAGTCCCAGCTCCCTCAGCCTTTCCTCAGTGGAGAGATGCTCCAGTCCCTTAATCACCTTTGTGGCTCTTCACTGGAATCTCTCTAGTATGTCCATGTCTCTTTTATACGGAGGAGCACAGAACTGGACACAGTACTCCAGGTTGCGGCCTCACCAGTGCTGAGCAGAGGGGAAGGATCACCTCTCTCAAACCGCTGGCAATACTTCGCCTAATGCAGTGCAGGATACCAATAGCTGTATTTGCCACATGGGTACATCACTGTCTCATGTTCAACCTGGTGTCCAGTGGGACCCCCAGGTCCTTTTCTGCCATGCTGCTTTCCAGCTGGATGGCCCCCAGAATATACTGGTGCATGGGGTAGTTCCTCACCAGGTTGAAGAATTTTGCAGTTCCCCGTGTTGAACGTATGGCATTTCTTAGCTTTTTAACTGTGGGAATCCCAAATTCCTAATTTTTCTTTTCAAAAATATTTGTCTAAAGAATAGCATTTCACAGAATTGTTTTATTCTGGGAAAACAGAGTAAAAGATAAGCCAAAGTCTGAAGCTGTTGAGCTGGATAGGTGGTAGAATATCATCCTTCATAAAAACTCAGGGGGTTGCTCTCTGTAATGTGGGGTGATTGAACTATAGGTTATGTATTTTGCTCACTGAATATGGGATATTGCTGTTCTTCCCCTCATTGGATACTTTATCCTTAAAACCAGTACACAAGATAGGTCTCCAGTCATTGCAAATGAGCTTACATGCCCTCAGTTAATAAAAGACAGAGCAGCAAATCAGTATTATTCCTCAAGGAACAATTATCCAGGGAAATTCCAGAAGCATCCTCACTACATGAATACTGACTGCAGCAAAAGAATGCTTTGAGATCTCCTGCATTTAATCAGAATTCTTTGAATAATAAAAAAGTCTGTATGTTACTAAATGTTACTGCAAGTGCCAGGGCTTCCTATTAAGTGCTATTTTCAATAAAATAAATACATATTTTCTACAAGATACACGAGTCTTCAAGAACCACCCGTCCGGACTTTGGAAAAAAAAGTTCTTTTTAACAGCTACTAGTGTTAACAATTAAATCCACTTGTAAAATTGATTTTTTTAACACTCATGTTTAAATGGCAACCCAAAATTTACCATAACACTCAAAGAGAAAATTTCACATCTTTATTTAATTCCATAGTAGAGAATAGTGTAAATTGTAGCAGCTGGAGACCTGGCTCAAGAACACTGCTACTAAATTGTGAAGTTAATTTCCCACTTTTGACCCCAACCTCCATTGCAGGGTCATTTCAAATTAATGTCACAACTTTGTTTTTATAAATATTTGAGTAAATATACAAACTCATTCTTTTCCATTTTTCTTGTCTTTAAAAGTCTTTCAGTAAAAGAACAGTGGTGGAAAACCTGAATTCTACCAACAGAAGAAGATATCTTTCAAGCTAAAAAATAGAAATGGGGGAAAAAAGAAAGACCATGAATTTATCAACAAAGTTGTATTGCCTGTGCATAAATCCAACAATGGGTCAATATCTTGGCAGCTGTATGCATTTCTGTCCCTATCACCTTGAAAAATGATGGGGGAAATTGTCACACACAAAAAAATCACCTATAGAGTGCCTTCCCGAGCAGGCAAAGATAAACTGGGACATTCAGATTGGAAAAGAGATGAAAGTGGGAAAATGTGATAGAAGTCTATAAAATCACCACTATACGAGACAATATTTTGGTATTTCATAATACAAGAATTTGGACAGATCTCATCACTTTTCTGAGCAGGTAGGATCAGCAGCAGCTGTACAAAGAAAAGCAAGAGAAAAACTCAGATGGAACAGTCAGCTGAAAGAGAATGGAGAAAAAGAAGGATCTGTGTATATTTAGTTGATGATCAAATTTCCATCGTTTAAGGAGAGCCTGAAAAAAATCATGGAAGAAAAATCTTGATCTGGATAGGGGATTTATTTATTTATTTCATAGCCTTTGGAAGACGTCCCTGACATGAAAAACACTATAAGCCAGGACAATGCTAGCAGGAAGTATCATCAGTCTGACCCTGTGATGCCATTCTTACTCCCTAAACCAACCCAAAAGTTTGGAAATTTTGTCTTTCTTTAGATCATGAAGTCTTGATCTCTGCCCAAACTGCTGCTGTCTGGACTGTTCAAACTGGTGCCCTTTGTTTCTGAAGCCTAATGTTGAAAGATTAAAACATTTTCCCAAATGAGATTTAAACAGTGCTCAAGAGACCATATGTTTTGCAGGCTATTTTCCTTTCTGCTCTTTTTGCCATAATAAAAATTTGATTCAGGCTAGCTTTCTGTAGCTTTCCTACCGAACTACAACTCATGCATTTGTGAAGTGGTTCATTCCAGTTAAAGCTCAGTACTTGCAATTGTCTTTACTGATCTGCATCCATTTCTTCCATTTCCAGACAAATACTCATTATTAACAACTCCTGAAATCAACGGCATAAATTGCAGTGGTCTGTGAAAAGTATCTTTTTATTATTTTTTTTCAGATGAATGTTTGAAACCAGATGCATTTCTTCCTCTTCCTGGGGGCATGAACAGTTCTGAAAATAAAATTAAAGTTGATAAATTTTCTTCTAAAATTTAGTCTTAACAGGGAGTACGAATGGATCCTGTAAATCTCCCATCCTTCTCAAGGGTTCTGCAGATTGTCTTGTTTTCAAATTTTTAATCTACATATCAAACAAGCAACTGCTTAAAACATACTACACCTTAGAAAAAAAAAACCCTCTTTTGTGACAACCTGACAGCTTAGGCAACTGATACAACATAAGGCACAGAGAGTTAGACCAAAAGGTTACAGAGTAATGAAAACAAGCTAACTGGTTTCAAAAGAAAGGGGCTAATTTCAGGAGAGAGAATACAAGTACATTTCCTGTACGTTGTTCAGCAGCACAAGTAAATCTTAAAATAACAAAATGAATAAATAAATGATAACAACCACATGTGAGAGAGATATGTGAAAATATGGGAATTCCTGGATGTCTGGAAAGTTAATAAGATTATCATCCAGCTTGTTATTTCTTCTTGATGGCCTGTATGGGGCTGGTGGGGCAAGAAGGAAGAAATACATGGAGGAAAAACCTGTAGCCTCTTAAAAACACTATCAAAACATCTAAAAAGTTAATGAAAACGTCAGAGGTATGTAAAACAAAATGGGCTGATGGAGTTCAGGAGGATGAGAATCTTTGGACCAATGGTCTTCATAGCCAGAGTCTCTCTCTGGCTACAGTGACCATTGGCTATCAATCTGAATTACTTTGAAGAACTTCATACCATTTCAGAAGTATCCGTGAAAAGCAGGTAGCTCGTTTTTGAATCTTAATATTATCTGGATAAAGAAATTGTTAATGGCCTCTTAGTAGTATTGTCCAGAAAGAATATAGGAAGCTATAAAACACTATTCTCAAATACAGAGACTCTTTTAAAGTACGTAGGGTTAAATCCAATACAACCTGCCAGAACATTAATCTATCATAAATCTGCTGCATCATTAACTAATTTTTATTAGTTAATATTTATAAATAAAATCCAGAAAAATTAAAAAGCAATCACAGCTAGCTCAAATGACTGTGTTGCAGTTTGCTTCCAGTAACATGCAATTCACCGTGAATACGGCATTACAGTATGTTGAGGTATCTCTTGTAGTTTTTATATTGAGCTACAATCAAATCTGAAAATCACCATGTGTGGATAAGAAGGAAGAGGGCTTAAGTGCTCTAAATAACTCTTTATTGCCTCTAAATCCTGGCAATAGTTGAGGCATAATTTACTTATCGGTGTAGGCTTAGTTTTATTGTTCTGGGAAGTTAGAGCATAAAGTGAATGGAAGACCCCAGGGATGAAAAGCCCTTTTTGAAGTTATTATTTTACTGCTCCTACACAGGGTTAGGACAAGAAGCGAGCTAATCTGCAAGGAGGTTAATATGTAGAAAATGGAAAAGTTAATTCAGACTGACTTATATCAGCAAAATGAAATTCGTTTCAATAAAACATACTGACTTAAGTTAGTGAAGGCATTTCAAAGTTATTTTTACTGTGATTTTAACATAAATATGCTTTTTGTCATTTTTTTATTATTCTCTGTGTCATTATGTGGCTCAATAAAATCCTGGGTTTGATAGTCTTTTTGTGCTTCAATGCACAAATTACTGTTCATAAGTCACATTTTCTGTGGAGTTATTGACATAAAACATATTTCCCAAGTTACCTAGAAGTGTCCTTTCCTCCCCTCCCCAAGATATGTATCTGAAAATAAGCCTGAGGGTAAATCTTATCCTCTGTAACTTATCATCCGTAATTAAAAGCCTAAAGGTAAAATTGAGTTTTAGTAGTGTAAGCAAAGTATTCTTTATTTTAAACTCAAATAGATTAATAAAAATACACTTGTTTTAAATAATCAAAAACTTATTTCTGTAACATTCCTGAAACATTGGGAATTTATAGTTCCTTATCCAAAATCCATAAAACTTTTTCCATAGACAACAATATTATTTGTAATAGTTCAATACAAACCTTATATTTTGCTTACTAATAGATTCTCTGGGATTGCAGTTTAATGGTTAAGTTTAATGATTTTATTTCAGAGAAATTAATTGGTCCCTGTGTACTGAAATGAATTTCTGGAAAAAACTGTTACGCGGTCTATTTATTTGGTAGGATCTTTAAGCTGTATAGATTCTCAGGTTATATTCTGGTACTTTTAAAATGTGTGGTATTTATTTACAGTAGCTGCAAATAGTAGTACCACAGTATCTTGTAACTAAATGCCAAACATGATTGTGAGAGGAAATTGCTTTTTCACTTTTGTCTTTCTTTTGTGTATCTTTTTCTGAGCCATGGTACTGATTCAGCGTATTTTTCACTATGCCACAAATAACTCCAATACTGAAGTACGGTGATGACTATCTGTTATTATAAAAATATTATAACTATATGAAGATATGCAGTACCTTCCAAACTGACTCCTTACTACATCTTCATTTGAGAAGGGAGCCACGGAGACTATGGGGAGTTCAATGGTTAAAGCAGTGGAAACATGCTTCCGTATACTTGCTGACACACTTGTAATTGTTAAATGCATTGTTTGAGTAAAAGAATTAAATATTAATGTACACTTCCAACTGTCTCTTTCATATCAGTTAACCTCAAAACTATAGAACTGTACTGGAAAGAAAAACATCAAGTTTATGGGTACTAAAAAGAAGCGTACCTGTTTGGCTTCTAAGATCAGCTGCATTGCAATTATTTTTGCTGGAAGGAAGCTCATGAGGTCAGGTAGTCCAACCTCCTGCTCACAGTAGGTTTAATTAAATCAGATTGCTCAATTCAGTGTCCAGTCAAGACTTGAACTTCTCTAGGAATGGAGATCCCGTATGCTCTCTAGGCAATCTGTGGCAGTATTTAAACACTCTCATGAATTTTTTGCTTCCTCGTATCTGATCAGAATTTCCAACGTGTGTCTTTTCCTTCTTGTCCAAACTGAACATGCTGAATATAGTTATAAATTATTTTTTTACAATTAGATTGTAAGATGATTGTTATGGCTTCTGCTCACTTACTGTAGAGGAATCCGTATGGCACCTACAGCCACAAGTTCTTAAATGAATTAATACTTCTTTTAACTGATTTTCAATTCCCTACAGATGCAGAACAAGGTAATAAAAAACATAAAACAGAGACATGAACATACAAATAAATATTCCTACTATGCTCTAATCCAATTGTATGTGCATGGCAATTGCTGCCAAAGCAGTCTGAGATTTCTCTCCCTCTCACTAAAGAGAACCCAAACAGCGATATTTAATAAAGATGCAGAAAATGTACTGAAGGAGTGGTGCTGATGAGATACAATTCATGCAGGATAGCGTAAGGTTATCAGAAAAAAAATCTTGTAAGAAGTCCTTTTATCACTCTGACATCAGAAAATTCTCTATGTTATCTCACAATCTAGTGAAAGAGACATAGCAATGAAAGACACAATCCAATCTCATCCTTCCTAAACCAAGCAAGGTGTCATCACAAAATGAAAAGTGATATATTTCCACAATGGAATTACTGCACAAACCTGAACAACACCTGTTTGCACCAGGGGAACAAGAGTAAAATTGCCCTTTCCTGTTCCATTACTATTAGCCAGCTTAAAAAGTCTGGGAAATGGACTATACGCAAAGCAGAGAAACAGCTGGCCATCTTAATTGAGAATATGTGACAAGCAGAAAGTACAGTCAAACAAGGTAAAGGCCTTTCCCTGATCTTAAAAAGATCAGTTTTCCAATAGGGAAAAACTTGCAGACACACATTTCTACCCATTTGCACTTTGTTACTAATTCAAAACACTGTACAAAACATAAACACTATTACCAATTAATTTAGATTTGGGGTATGGTGGAAGGGCAGCATGCCTGAAGTTACCTTCAGAAAGTTCATATACTCACATCAGTGCTCTGAAACCTCCCCTCCTCCCTCCCCCCCCAAAAAACCCCAACAAACAAACAAAAAACAGAAAAGGAAAAAAAAATCACCAAAGTGCAATAAATGACATCTAACAGTTTTTACTGTGGAAATTTTGGATGGTGAGTCTGAGTGCCTTCACCACCATAATGTTGGAAAACAGAATAAAAAGAAATATCCAGAGGGATTATTTGATGCAAAGTCTTGCTGCTTAGATAAGCGTTCTGTGCAGAGCGTGTTTCACAACTAGCAGGATGCTGCAATTTGAGACCAGATTCTGGCATTAATGTAGTAAAGAAACACCCACAGGGGACCTAAAGAGGTGTTATAAAAGTTGGAGGAATAAATTCAAAAGATGAAAATAACTATTGACAGTGGTTTGTATGTGAAAAACACATGAGAAAGAAATTTTAAAACCATGTAATTAGTGAAAGTGAAAGGCAAGATGTTCCATTCCTTCACTCAATATAAACTTATCTGTGGAACTAAGTGACACAAAGTAGCATAGCAATTTGAGCAGCATATGAAAGACATTAAAAGTACAGTCTACTGTGTGAACAGTGTACCTGTAGGTATTCCCAGAGGCAATCACACAGACATGATTATATACTTGCAGCTGTAATTTTTCTCTTCCTCACCCATGCAATTTATGATTTATTTTTATAAGCTTTTGTAATCTTGGTCTCCTTTCAAGTTTTTCCCACTTATTCTTGATACTTTCACCAACAATAACTCCAGGTTCCTAAAAACAAAACTAGAAAACTTATAATACATATGCAAAAAACTTTTAGCATTCATTCTTTTATATATTTACTGAATCTTTAGTCTGATTCTAAAAATAACCACACTGTCAAAGGACTGAAACTGGTAGAACATCCTGTTCCTCAAGAACTTCAGCCTATGATTCATTTCCTGATGTAATAATCAGTTTTCATTCAATTACTGTGTGGTTCCCAGGAAAACAACACAGTAAAATACGGCTTCAGGGGATCTCATTTGTTGCATAGAAAAGACATCTATATCCAACTTGTTTAACTAACAAACAAAATAACGTTTGTTCCAAAAGACAATGGGCGTACTCAAGCATTGAATTTAATGGCAAATTACAAAGTGAGAGGCTGGATTTGTTTGGGGTTTGGCTTATATACCACCATTAAGAACACAAATGCTGCAGCAAAAATTGTAGACCACAAACTTCTACTTCATATAATAGGGCTACATGAGACCTGCTGACAAGGCAAAAGAAAATTTGAGGTGTTTTGATATGATCATAGAGTCATAGAATCATAGAACGGTTAGAGTTGGAGGGGGCCTTGAAGATCACCTAGTTCCAAACACCCTGCAATAAGCAGGGACATCTTCAAATAGAATAGGCTTCTCAGAGCCCCGTCCAACCTAACCTTGAATGTTTACAGTGATGGGGAATCTACAGCTTCTATGGGCACCCTGTTCTAGCGTTTCACCACCCTCATCGTAAAAAAATTTCTTCCTTATATCTAGCCTGAATCTACCCTCTTTTAGTTTAAAAACATTACCCCTCGTCCTATCACAACAGGCCCTATTAAAAGTCCCCCCCCCATCTTTCTTATAAACCCCCCTTAATTATTCACACATTAAGGTTGTAAACAGTTCTCTCAGGACAGGGAAAGGCGAGACAACTTTCTGCAATGCCCTGAAACGAAATCTTCCCTTTGTACTTCACCAGTTAATCCCTCATGGTTTTTTTCATTAAAAAAAAATAAAAAATCACAAAGGGAAGAATGAATTATCAAAGACAGATTAATAGATCTCTTCAAAGGGACTTATATTGCATGCACTGATTCAGACAGGGATATTCTGTTTAATAGGAAATTCTGATCTTTTGAAGAAAGTGCTATCCAAACTTCTTCCTGTGGAATTTTTTTTTTTTTTTTAAATGTTGACTTGGGGGTGAGGAAGTGAGGAGAGGATATTTTTACCAAAACAAAAGAGACCAATCACTTGGCTTTACAAGAGATAGGCAGCCTTGGGACTCTCTGGGAGAATCAAAGCCAAACAGGTTGCAGCGACTTCTCAACACATCAATGGTCCTTTTTCAAGCAACAGGATTGCAGTGGTTTGTGAGGAGGAGTGAGAAGCTCAGACTCTGTCACTACATCTATGCTACAATGAAAATTGATTAAGCTTGAGCACAAGACTGCTGAAAATCCATAGGCCCATCAGTGCACTTGAGGGCACAGTTTTGACCATGTCGAACAGCCATTCCCAGAGCAGGGCCTAGTCACAATTAATAGCAGATACCAACAACCACTCCCCTTAGGAAATATGGACAAGACACAGCAATCTTGTAATCTCTCCAGTGCTAGTCTGAGAAGTCTTTATAAATAGCCCTCATTCTACATCTTAGGGTATGCAAAAAAACCCCCACTCAGTTTCATGCTATGAAAATGCTACTCTGTTAGGCTACATTAGACTGTCCTTACATTATTTCAGACACTTTGAAGGGCAAAATAAATTTCCCCCATCTCTTACACTCAGATATGCTTTTACTAAGCCCACTGGGAAGCAACACATGTTTAAGGTCAAGTGCCACACAATACAGATGGACCACTCTGACACTGTTCTCAGAAACTTAAATGCCTCTATGCAAACGCACGTAGCATGAGGAACAAACAAAAGAAGTTAGAGACATGTGCACACCTGCAGGACTATGATCTTATTGGCATCATGGAGACACGGTGGGATGGCTCCTATTACTAGAGTGTTGGAATGGAAGGATATGGGCTCTTTAGGAAGGACAGGCAGGGGAGATGAGAAACAGGTGTTTCCCTCTATGAAAATGACCAGCTGGAGAGCATGGAGTTCCGCCTGGGGATGGATGAGGACCACACAGGGAGCTTATGGGGCACGGAGGGTAGAGACAGGTGGTACTACAGCAGGAGTCTGCTACAGGCCACCCAACCAGGAAGACCGAGCAGATGAGGCCCACTGTAGACAGACAGAAGCAGCCTCATGTTCACAAGCCCTGGTCCTCATGGGGGACTTCAGCCGCCCCGGTATCTGTTGGAGGGACAACACAGCAGGCCATAAGCAATCCAGGAGGTTCCTGGAATGCGTTGATGATAACTTCCTGCTCCAAGTGATTGAGGAGCCAACAAGGAGAGGTGCCATGCTGGACTTGTTGTCACCAGCAAGGAGGGGCTGGTACGGAATGTGAAGCTCAAAGGCAGCCTTGGCTGCAGTGACCACAAAATGGTGGAGTTCAAGATCCTTAGGGCAGCGAGGAGGGTGCACAGCAAGCTCACTACCCTGGACTTCAGGAGAGCAGACTTTGGCCCCCCAGGGACCTGCTTGGCACAGTACAGTGGGATAAGCCCTGGAGAGAAGAGGGGCCCAGGAAAGCTGGTTAATATTCAAGGATTACCTCCGCCAAGCTCAGGAGTGGTGCATCCCAACAAAGAGGAAGTTGGGCAAAAACATCAGGAGGCCTGCATGAATGAACAAGGAGCTCCTGAACAATCTCAAACAGAAAAAGGAAGGCTACAGAGGGTGGAAGTAAGGACAGGTAGCCTAAGAGGAATACAGAGAAATTGTCTGAACAGCCAGGGATCAGGTTAGGAAAGCCAAAGCCCATATAGAGTTAAAGCTGGCCAGGGATGTCAAGGGCAACAAGAAAAGCTTCTATAGGTATGTTGGTGCCGAAAGGAAGACTAGGGAAAATGTCCTTCCCAATCTGGAAGGAAAGGGGAGACCTGGTTACCTGGGATATGGAGAAGGCTGAGGTGGTCAACGACTTTTTTGCCTCAGTCTTCATCAGCAAGCGCTCTAGCCACACTGCCCAAATTGCATAAGGCAAAGGGAGGGACTGGGAGAATGAGGTACTGCCCACTGTTGGAGAAGATCAGGTTTGAGATCATCTGAAGAAGCTGAAGGTGCATAAATCCATAGGATGTGATGAGATACATCTCTGGGTCCTAAGGCAACTGGCAGATGAAGTTGCTAAGCCACTATCCATCATATCTGAGGAGTTGTGGCAGTCCAGTGAAGTTCCTGCTGACTGGAAAAGGGGAAACATAATCCACATTTTTAGAAAGGAAAAAATGGAAGACCTGGGGAACTACAGGCTAACCAGTCTCACCTCTGTGCCCAGAAAGATCCTGAAAGCAGATCCACTTGGAAACTCTGCTAAGGCACATGGAAAATAAGGAGGTGATCAATGACAGCCAACATGGCTTCACTAAGGGCAAATCATGTCTGACAACTTTGGTGGCCTTCTATGATGGGATTACAGCATTAGTGGATAAGGGGAGAGCAACTGACATCATCTACCTGGAATTGTACAAAACATTTGACACTGTCCTGCATGACACCTTTGGCCCTAAATTGGAGAGACATGGATTTGATGGATGGTCCAATTGGTGGATAAGGAATTGGCTGGATGGCCATACTCAAAGGGTTGTAGTCAATGGCTTGATGTCCAAGTGGTGAGCAGTGACAAGCTGTGTTCCTCAGGGTTTGGCACTGGGACTGGTACTATTTAATATCTGGATTAAGTGCACCCTCAGCAAGTTTTCTGACTACACCAAGCTGTGTGGAGCGGTCCATCAAGTGCTGGAGGGAAGGGATGCCATGCAGAGGGACCTGGACAGGTTTGAGAGGTGGGCCAGTGCGAAACTCATGAAATTCAATAAGGCCAAGTCCTGGACCTGGGTTGCGGAAATCTCAAGCACAAATACAGGCTGGGCGGAGAATAGATTGAGAGCAGCCCTGAGAAGAAGGACTTGGGGGTGTTGGTGGATGAGAAGCTCAACATGAGCTGGCAATGTGTTCTTACAGCCCAGAAAGCCAACCGCATCCTGGGCTGCATCAAAAGAAGTATGGCCAGTAGGTCGAGGGAGGTGATTCTCCCCCTCTACTCCGCCCTGATGAGATGCCACCTGGAGTACTGCTTCCAGCTCTGGGGCCCCCAACATGAGAAGGACATGGAACTTTTGAATCGAGTCCAGTGGAGGGACACAAAGATGGTCAGAGGGCTGCAGAACCTCTCCTATGATTACAGGCTGAGGGAATTGGGGCTGTTAAGCCTGGAGAAGAGAAGGCTCCCAGAGAAGTTGTGGATGCCCCATCCCTGGAGGTGTTCAAGGCCAAGTTGGATGGGGCTTTGAGTAACCTGGTCTAGTGGAAAGTGTCCCTGCCCACGGCATGCGGGTTGGAACAAGGCGATCTTTACAGTCCCTTCCAACAAAAACCATTCTATGATTCTATGAAACTAAACCTGTTTCTGAGCTGGTTTTGTTTAGCAGATTAAACATAGCCTGGAGAGCATACTGAATCACGGACATTCATCACAATACAGCCAGGCACACACAGTCCCAGAGATTTCTGCAGAGAAGTAACAATAACTTCTTGACTCAGCTGGTGGAGGAAACAATGAGGAGAGGTGCTCTGCTGGACCTTGTGCTGACAAACAAAGAAGGAGTGATTTGGGATGTGAAAGTCGGGGGTAGCTTTGGCTGTAGTGACCATGAGATGGTGGACGTCAGGATCCTGAATGGAAGAAGCAGGGCAAAAAGTATGATTACAACCCTGGATTTCAGTAGAGCTAACTTTGGCCTCTTCAGAGACCTACTTCAAGGAATCCCATGTGTTAGGGCTCTGGAAGGACGGGAGGTGCAAGAGAGCAGGTCAATATTCAAGCACCGCTTCCTCCAAGCTCAAGATCACTGCATCCCTAGGAGAAAGCAATCAGGCAAAGGAGTCAGAAAACATGCATGGATGAGCAAGGAGTTTCTGGAAAAATTCAGATGGAAGAAGGAAGTTTACAGAATGTGGAAAAAGGGACTGGCCACTTGGGAAAGTATAGCAACGCTGTCAGAGTATGCAGGGATGCAATGAGGAAGGCTAAGGCCCACCTGCAATTAAACCTGGCAAGGGATGTCAAGGACTTCTCCAAGTACATCAGTAGAAAGAGGAAGACTAGGGAAAATGTGGGCCCACTGCTGAATGAGGTAGGTTCCCTGGTGACAGAGAATGCAGAAAAGGCGGAGTTACTGAATTCCACCTTTGCTTCAGTTTTTACTGCTAAGGCCGGCCCTCAGGAATGCCAGGCCCTGGAGGTAGGAGAGAGAGCCTAGAGTATGAAGGATTTTCCCTTGATCGAGGAGGATTGGGTTAGAGATCATTTAGGCAAATGTGACACCCACAAATGCATGGGCCCTGATGGGATGTACCCACAAGTGCTCAGAGAGCTGGCAGGTGTTATTGCAAAGCTGTTCTGCATCATCTTTGAAAGGTCATGAAGAACAGAAGATGTACCTGAGGACTGGAAGAAAGGTAATGTCATGCCAGTCTTCAAACAGGGCAAGAAGGAGGACCCAGGAAACTACAGGCCAGTCAGACTCACCTCAGTCCCTGGAAAGGTGGTGGAACAGCTCAGTCTGGATGTCATCTCTAAGCATGTAGAACAAAGGAAAGTTATCATGAGTGGTCAGCAGGGATTCACCAAGGGGAAATCATGCTTGACCAATCTGATAACGTTCTATGATGGCATAACTGGCTGGGTGGATGAGGGGAGAGCAGTGGATGTTTTCTACCTCGACTTCAGCAAGGTTTTTGACACTGTGTCCCACAACATCCTCATAGGTAAGCTTAGGAAGCGTGGGTTAGGTGAGTGGACGGTGAGGTGGATTGCGAACTGACTCAATGGCAGAGCTCAGAGGGTTGTGATCAGCGGCACAGAGTCTAGCTGGAGGCCTGTAACTAGCGGTGTTCCCCAGGGGTCAGTACTGGTCTGGTCTTGTTCAACATATTCATGTTGGATGAGGGGACAGAGTGTACCCTTTGCAAGTTTGCTGAGGGAGCAAACTTGGAACTTGGAGGAGTGGCTGATACACTAGAAGGCTGTGCCACTACTCAGCAAGACCTGGACAGGATAGAGACTTGGGCAGAGAGGAACCTTCTGAAATTCAACAAGGGCAAGTGTAGGGTCCTGCACCTAGGAAGGAATAACCCCATCCACTGGTACAGGTTAGAGGTTGACCTGCTGCAAAGCACCCCTGCAGAGAGAGAGACCTGGGAGTCCTGATAGACAAGAAGTTGACCATGAGGCAGCAATGAGCCCTTGTGGCCAAGGCCAGTGATCTACTGGGGTGCATTAAAAAATGCATGGCCATCAGGTCAGGGAAGATTATCCTCCCCCCCTATACTGCCCTGGTGAGGCCGCATCTGGAGTAGTGTGCCCAGTTCTGGGCTCCCCCAGTTCAAGAAAGACAGGGAACTACTGGAGAGAGTTCAGTAGAGGGCTATGAAGATGATCAGGGGACTGGAGCATCTCTCTTATGAGGAAAAGCTGAAACACCTGGGTCTGTTTAGCCTGGAGAAGAGAAGACTGAGAGGGGATCTAATCAATGCTTATAAATGTGTAAAGGGTGGGTGTCAAGAGGATGGGGTCAGACTCTTCTCAATGGTGCCCAGTGACAGGACAAGGGCCAATGGACACAAGCAAGAACACAGGAAATTCCATCTGAATATGAGGGAAAATCTCCTTTATTTTGAGGGTGACAGAGCACTGGAACAGGCTACCCAGAGAGGTTGTGGAGTCTCCTTCTCTGAAGATATTCAAAACCTGGCTGGATGCATTCCTGTCCAGCCTGCTCTAGGTGAACCTGGTTTGGCAGGGGGAGTACGACTAGGTGATCTCCAGAGGTCCTTTCCAACCCCTACCATTCTGTGATTCTGTGATGTACAATTGTATCACTAGACAGAAAATCAGTATTTCAGTTGAAATGTAGCAATAGTGTTATATCACCTGTAGAATTGCTGTGTCTCATAAAGATTTTATTTTGAAATGCTCAACTGTTAAAATTCAGATGACTTGTACATTTGCATGCTTCCTACTGACATACTTTTCAAAACCAACCATTTTCCTGACTTCAGACATTGGACGCCAATCTAAGTGAGACAAAAATTACTGCCCTCATCAAAAATTATTGTTCTCACCAAAAATTATTGTCCTCATCTTGCAAGTCACAGCTTTGCAAACTGAAATTAAGTAGTGTTCATGTATGTACATGCACTACTTTATATACTTTTTACAGATTCTCTAGAATTTTTAATGGAGTATTGTTACCTGTTATCTGGCATAAAACGGTGTTCTTATCCCTTATAGCATGAGAATAAATCTTAGCTATCTTGATCAAACTAGATAATATCCTTAGGTTCACATCTTACAACCACTGTATTCCTACAGCCTGAAGTTTTCCTGCTGGTAAGAGATTGATGTTTTCCTCAAATTATTGCAATCTGCTCATGCTGTGAAAGAAGGTCCCTGATTTTGTAGCTGGGAAGCTGGGAAGCTGGGAAGCTATGCTATTAAATTAGTTATTTGTTATTCATTACCATTTAGGTGTAGTCTTGTAAAAAGAATTAGTATGAACCCACAGAATCTCAGCATTTGTCTGCTTGGAACTTTTAGTTATGTTACTTTACCAGCCCAAAACGCAATTTCTTGCTATTCCAATATAAAATTTAAGAAAGTTTCCTTCAACGACCTTAAAAAAAAAAAAAAAAGCAACCAGGAAGTCATCCTTAGGTTGGAAAACAATCAAGAATTAAGGCTTCTTAACATTTGGGAATTCAAGTAGGCATATTAAGATTGCTTATCTTTTCCTCCCCTTTTCTCCATTTTCCCACAGAAAGCACCAGCTCTCTGAAACTCAGGTAGAGGTGTTTTGATAAATGTGCCCAAAATCAGCAATAACTTTTAAAACCCTGTTAGTTTGTTGTTGTTATCGTAAAAAGTTGAGCATCCAACTGTCGACATGTAACTGAGTAAAGGTTGCCCAGTTATTAACCCAAGGTGTGCTATTTATATGGTGTATTATTACAAGGTAATTTTTTTTTCATTATAAAACACACTTCTGAAACTTTGAGGCATCAAAATTATTCTGAGAGACAGAATGTGTTCAGCGTCCTCAGGCATATTACAGTGAAATGCTCTTCTTGTTTACAGCGCAAAGAATCTGAACCTTGATTTCTTCCCTGCTGAGTTTGGAGATTAGCCAACACAACTGGCTTTAGGTTTGTGAATACTTTATGTAATGCAGGCTTTTGTCTGCCTGTCGGCCAGGGAGGAGCTTAATATTTTCATCTGCAGTTGCAGCATTCCATTTTTGTCAGCCCAACTCCTGTCTTCAGCAGCTGGCTGAATTTCTCTGCTACACCCTGAATAAACAGCTACTGAGTGTGGTGCACGAATGCCTCGCCCTGCAAAATACCAAGAAGGTACAGATTTGCAGCCCGACGCAGGGCTGCAGAACTTCCATTAGCCAAAGCAGCCAAATATGACAGATTTCATATTCTTGGTAACTCAAGTGCAAGTGGAAGCTAGTACTGAAACACTGCATGCCAATGCTACTGAGCACTATTAACAGACAAATATAGTAGTTTAAACAGTAGCTACCCATCATCTATTTAAGACCCTTCTGTTCATCAAGGGCTAGCCTCACAGCAGCTCGGCTCTGTGGGAAAAAGTAAAAGTAAGGCCAATGGGGTCTCCATTGGCTGAGGAAACTGAAGTCAGCAGGAGGCTGCCAAGGTAGAGGTTTCAAATTGTTTCTGATATCAGGTTGAGGATGCTTCTTTTCCCTGTGTAAAAATTACAGGTAACCTAGAAATGACGCTATTAAATGCCTGAATATGTCACCAAGTTTCTCAGAAAAGGTGAAAAACAGAGAAAAGTGTGATGGTTATACTTACTCTCCCATGAAGGTAAAAAAGGAAATGAGCTGCCAATGGTCAGCATTAAGTGGCATTAAGGGTTACTGAAGCAAAAATCATCCTTTTAGCAAAAAAAATCCAAATTTTGAAATTTGGCATCATTATGACAGCCATCCTAAGAGTAAAGGAAATAACATTTCATCAAAGGGCATCTCTTATTCCAACCATGGAAGAAAAGTCTTACAGAATTATAATGTCTAATTAATAGCATTTAAAAAAATATTGGTTATTAATTAATTTGCAAATCTCTCATGTAGTTTTTCATCTGAATTACACAGTATTTAAACACATAAAACATATTTTCTGAAACAGTCAATTATTATGTCTTTGACCTCATATTTGCTTTGTTAATTTATAATATAAATGCAGAGAGTAAGTACCTGCTCAGTAATCAAACAAAAAATAAAGTTCTTAAATTCTACAATGTTAGTATAAACCACTTAATATTTTTTCAAGGCATTTTGTAATAAAACAGATCACTTGCACTTCCAATGCGATTTCACAAAGTGTATTTTTAGAGCATATTTTTGTCGCTGTTGTACAAGAGTAGCAGTTACATGTTCCACTTTGCTATACAGTGATTCTCTGTTGCAAGAAATTTCCCTCATGACAATGTCAGCTCATTCAAATCACCTGTAGAATATATTATAAAGAATCATCAAGTGAAGATATTTGCCCCTATAATTATAACATCTTCAACTTGAAAGAAGAAATGCACCAAAAGCACAGGAAGTTCTCTTTCCCACAGCCACTTGAAGACCTATGATGCCAACCTTGAATGAATCAGAATGCCCATATTTTTGGTCTGAATTTTTTAAAAGAAAAATACAGAGCATGGAGTAAATGAGCACCAAGCTTATAAAGTACCCTACTGTGTTTTTTAATACCTGTGCAAGAAAGATAAATAGAAAGCTTCTTTACAGACTATTTGGGGAGCAGTACTTTATTTTACAGACTATACAGTTTTTCAGATAGTTAGTAGCTTCAAACAAACCTCTAAAATCTTCTCCTCATCATGCAAATGATGCCACAGAAAAACAACAGAAACATAACTGCTGACATTTTTTAATATTTGACTAGTGCATGCACTGGATTAGTATTGTAAATTCATGCGATCAACACTTCTGTGGGCTGATCTTCACACTTAATTTCTCAAAATGTGGACACTTATAAATGAAATGTAGATATAGGTATATTGCAAAATTAAACCTCTTGAAGTAATTCTGGTCTCCAGCAAATATTTATTGTTATCTTGATGATGATGATGATGATGGTGATGATGGTGATGATGATGATGATAGCATTACAGGACTTTTGGGAACTTTCTTATTGGACAAAGTTCACTGTCCATCAACACGGAAGTCAATAGTATATTTCCTCTTAACCTCAGAGACGGGTTTTTTATAGAGAATATTAGAGCAACTAGCTCATTTACATGTTATAGGAAAAAGAAAACAATTGCAAATTATAAAATTAAAGAAAGATTGATCTGATATTAAGGAAAAATAAATCTTTTCTTGGATGAGCTTAGAAACAACTGCAAGTGCACGTCTAGCTCTGCCTCTTCTTTGGAGAAGAATGGCGTCCACAGAGTGCTGGGAAAAACTGGGATCCCGTGAGTGTTGGGAAGAATTACATCCCTAGAGCACTGTACAAATTTATACAATAGGCAGCCATCCTTCTAAATGATAGCAATAAAGGATAGAGACTCCTAAGCTTGGAATCATCAAAAACAAACAAACAAAAATGTTTTCTGTTTCAGGATGGGAAAAGTTACTCTGTAACCTTAGCAAAGTGTTAGCAGTCTATTGTGAATTCTTAGTAGTTCATAGATTTCAGTGAGCTCTGATATCATAAACTGATTCACAAACTAAGTTTTCTTTAATTTTACTTTCCAAGGCTTGCATTGTACATTGACAGACATCAAAGCAATCTATAGAAGAATACAGATAAGACACACGTACAGAGGAATACCTCGTGATATCTTTGTGATTCTAGATGCTAGAACACATCAATATGTTTTGGGTTTTTTCTTTTGTGTTTCTTTGAAGGAGGAAAAGTATAACAGTAGTGCCTAAAAACAAACAAGAATTTTCATTCATAAAATGAATAAATTAAACTGAGGTACTTCAGTCAAAAAGGATAACAGTGTGAAATAAGGTCCAGGATACTGTTCTTTCTGTTCAAAGTTGATATACTCAATCACTATGCTGTGTTCTGGATAGTGTGCTTCAAGAAAAGTGAATTTGTCATAAGATCTAGAAAAAATCCACATCTATTATAGAAGTATATTGCTATCTTAGCCTAAACTATTACAGCCTTGACCACTTTAGGCCAAACTGTAGTTGAAATACAAAGTCTCCTGTGGTCAAAATCAGCCTATCTGAACATAGTTTTTATACGTCTTTACTAAAAGTGGTTTGATACACAAAACTAATTTGATGTGAGTGACATTTCTTCATTCCTTTTGCTTAGATCCACAAATTAGGTTAGAATTCATAATACTAGGAAGACATTTGCTAAACATGTGGCAATCATATGCAAGTATCATGCTAGGAAAGTCTGCAGACATACCTCATCAGCCCTGGAGGAGCTACTTTCTCTTGCAAGGAATAAAGATTTCCAGCTAATGCATGTTAGAGTCTTTCTGCAATCATTCCAGGATGCTGTAATATACAAGCTGAAATCGTATTTTGTCATTGTCTTTTTAGGAAACAGGGAGAAACAAATTATTACCTTGCCTCCTCAGTCTTAATATTCTGATAACTATCCATCTGAAAAAGCAGGCATGTCTGACTTACATTTCAAAAAAATAAGAATTATATCTATTGGACCAAATGCATTGTTTTGCTGACCTTAATCTGAAATAAATATTTATACCATGGGATAGTGAAGCAACCAGACTTGAACCCAGCAATCTCACACCCCTGAGATTTAGCTTGCCCACTGTCCTCAAGAGGAAATTATTTCTCTTGCATGCTGAATACATAGCTGTCCAAAGTGAAACAACTAAAAATAAATGGTAAAGGCTTATCCAAATGCAATCAATAGCACAGACTTGAGCTAAATATGGAAAAAAAGAAGCTTCAGATCTCTGCTCCCAGTCAGAGTGCTTGGCACTTTTCCCTGTGTAACTTCAAGTGCAAATTTTATAAACTAGACAGGTCTTTATCAGCAAGGGACCCAAAAATGATTAAAACGTGAATGGAGGGTCCTTATGGGATATAATAAAATGTACATATTATAGCCCTGAAGGGTTATAATAAAGTAACTTTTAACAGTTCAAAGTTTTAAAGTCTGGTAACTTCAAAGGCATCTCTTCTATACCTTCCCACAAATCTCCCGTCTGAAACATAACATTTCATTCTCTGTTGCTCTCACTTAAGGGAGCACTTGAGGCTATCTTTACCATGCTGTTAACCTATCAAGATGTAAGTTTTCACAGAAAAACAATGGAAAACTTTGATAAAATAAAAACACACTCAGACTTAGAATTGTCAAAGAAAAGTTCTGAAAAAGAGAGAAGAGAAACAGGAACTGGCTTAATTATGATATCAAAGGCTTTAAAATTATTGCAAACAGAGTTGCTGATCTATTTTTGTTTTCTTACAAGAGAAGAGAGGTACTAGCAATCAAATTACAGACAAATATATATATAAATAAAATAAATGGCTTCCTCCCTATAAAAAGACTATTTCACTTATTAATGGTGAATTCTGTAAAAGAAATATTTTGCTTTGGTTTTCAACAATATTGTAACTTTGCAAGTTAGACAATATATTTAGTGACCTAATTAAGCCTGAAGCACAATGTCAATCATTAATTTTAGGGGCCTGGTGGGGATTTTCT
The DNA here is from genome assembly GCF_028500815.1 of Rissa tridactyla. Lineage (NCBI taxonomy): Eukaryota > Metazoa > Chordata > Aves > Charadriiformes > Laridae > Rissa > Rissa tridactyla. The sequence goes on along the minus strand of NC_071467.1, from coordinate 106,460,071 downwards.
CATCATCATCAACACACAACTGAGCTGGCATTTCGTATGTGTTGGTCATGAAACTTTCCCAAAGTCTTTCATAGTGGTGGCTCAACACCTGTCATGATTTTTCTGTATATTTCTCCATCTTGATATTAGCATATTACTACTGTACATTTTGCCTTCTACCTAACAAGAAACTAGCAAATTTCTTTTACCATGGGTCAGAATAGCTACCTCTATTTTTGCCTCAGGGGAAGCACAGAACAAAGCAGAGGTAATGCCACCAAAGGCCTCCAAAACCATTTTCCGTACCAGAAAGCCATTGCAATCACTGAGAAAGCAGGAGAAAAGTTAAGAGAAACATCACACAGAACAACAGGGAAAGAACTCAAAATTAATATGACCTTCTAAAGCCCACCACTGGGGGGCTGGATGGAGATTGTTCTATATTGCAGTGTTTAATCCTTGTTCTATATTGCAGTGTTTAATCCTTGTTCTATATTGCAGCTAATAATCCTGGAACAGAGAGAGATCAAAGCTTCAGCTGAAGGAAGGCAGGACCGTGTACTACATAACTGTAGTTGTCTGCTCCAGAATCACTTATAATAATTGTATTCATTTATATTAATATAGAACAGCTTACTAATGTAATTTTCTTTTTACATATTGTGGAAACAAGTTCATTTATCTTAAAATAACAGCAAAGCCCCAAATTCATGCAGTTAAATGGCTGTAATTACTGTGGCTTTCTCACCATCCAGAAAGTTAGGTATATGAAAATGATCTTATTGTCTTAATTGGTAAGTGCCATCTTCTTTTGCCTCAGGTATAGCAGGCATATTTTCTACAAGATGGCCTTCAGCTGCTTCTTACTAATTTTTTTTTCTGTTTGGCATTAAGAAAAATGCCATCTCTTTAACTAGAAGTTGGTGGTCCCGAACTGGTAGAAGAGGCTCTCAAGAGCACGTCCGTAGGATGATAATTGATACCAGGATAACACAGGGACACACACATATATCAAAGGCCCTGGTGGTATAAGTACAAATCATAAATGGCCAACTACTCCAGGTGGGGTCTCACGAGAGTGGAGTAGAGAGGCAGAATCACCTCCCTCAACCTGATGGCCATAATTCTTTTGATGCAGCCAAGGATGGGGTTGGCTTTCTGGGCTGCAAGCATGCATTGCCAGCTCACGTTGAGCTTCTCATCCACCAGCACCCTCAAGTCTTTCTCCTCAGGGCTGCCTTCAATCCATTCTCTGCCCAGCCCAATTTGTGCTTGGGATTGCTATGACCCAGGTGCAGGACCTTGCACTTGGCCTGATTGAACTTTATGAGGTTTGAATAGGCCCAGCTCTCAAGCCTGTCCAGGGCCTTCTGAATGGCATCCCTTCCCTCCAGTGTGTCAACCAATCCACACAGCTTGGTGTCATCGGCAAACTTGCTGATTTTTTGCTACTGATTTTACAGACTTGCTTATTTTTTGTTTGCTGAAATTTTGCCACTGATATCTTAGGAATCATGTGTAAAGTTATATATTCTACTATAAAACTGGTTTAAATAAATCATAACTTTAACGAGCAATGTGGAAGCATGCCCTGATATAGGTGAACACTGATAGTGGAGCACAGAGCTAGAGTAAACACAGATGAAACCAGGAAGAAATGTAGGGAGAAAATGTCCCACTGAGATCACTTGGAGCACTGTAGTATCTGAGCTGAATTTTTTCCTTATATCTGCTTGGTTCTCTGCTTCTCTAACTCTTCCTCCAAAGCCTATTGTTTCCTAAGAAAAGGGTAAACACAGTTTTTACTGTAAAGAGATACTTTTGCCCATTCACAGACATTGCAACACCCCAAGAATCACAGAATCACAGAATCACAGAAACTTCAGAGTTGGAAGGGACCTCTAGAGATCATCTAGTCCCACTCCCCTGACAAAGCAGGATTGCCTAGAGCACATTACTCAGGACTGCATCCAGACGAGTCTTGAAAATCTCCAGAGAAGGGGACTCCACAACCTCTCTGGGCAGCCTGTTCCAGTGCTCTGTCACCCTCACCGTAAAGAAGTTTTTCCGTGCATTTGAATGGAACTTCCTATGTTCCAACTTGTGCCCGTTGCCCCTCGTCCTGTCACTGGGAACCAGTGAAAAGAGCCTGGCACCATCCTCCTTCAACCTGCCCTTATAGATACTTGTATGCCATAATAAGGTCTCCCCTCAGCCTTCTCTTCTCCAGGCTAAGGAGTCCCAGCTCTCTCAGCCTTTCCTCATAAGGGAGATGCTCCAGTCCCTCAATCATCTTTGTTGCCCTTCGCTGGCCTCGCTCCAGCAGTTCCCTGTCCCTCTTGAACTGGGGAGCCCAAAACTGGACGCAATATTCCAGTTGCGGCCTCACCAGTGCAGAGTAGAGGGGGAGAATGACCTCCTTTGGGCACATTGGGCACATTGTTGGCTCATGGATAATTTACTGTCTACTAGGACCCCCAGATCCTTCTCCTCAGAACTACTTCCCAGCAGGTCCACCCCTAACCTATACTGGTGCTTAGCATTCTTCCTCCCCAGGTGGAGGACCTTGCACTTGCTTTTGTTGAACCTCATTAGGTTCTTCTCTGCCCAGCTCTCCAGCCTGTCCAGGTCACGCTGGATGGCAGCACGGCCCTCCAGAGTGTCAGCCACCCCTCCCAGTTTGGTATCATCAGCAAACTTGCTGAGGATACACTCTGTCCCATCATCCAAGTCATTAATGAATATACTGAACAAAATTGTGCAGGATTTTCCTATCTTAAGGTTCACAAGAAAAATTCCTATTCTAAGGAAGAAGTAAAAAATCTTTGCTGATGCAAGCTGACAGTTCACATAAGTTCAAGTGTGGGCATACCAGTTTATACCAGAAGGGTACCTGTTGTTATATTTTAACAGGTTATATTTTAATCTTCTTCTAAATCAATAAAATAATTTTACTACTACATCACTAGCTACCTTATTGTTAGCTTAGGTCAATGATCAATAAGGACATTTTATCATATTCACAACTGTTGAAAACTTATTAGGTACCTCAAATAGCAGAAATGAGAAGAGGCTCAATTTGTTCACTGTTCAAGCACTTAAGTGATATACAATAAACAGATCACAGATGACCCTTACTTTTAAACTCAAAGTGAATTATCCTTTACTTTTGCACTAAAAATATACTCCTCTGCAAAATATTTACACCTTTTATTGTGGTGTGATTGATAGATTTGTCAAGTAGAAGGATTCTAGTGCCATCACCCATCACCAAGTGCTGTAAGAGGGTAGTTTTAGCTTTCCTAGATTAGATCTCTCTTTTTTCAACCTGCTTTTCTTAACCCTCTATTCAGGAGCTAAAGTGATATTTGCTTGTTATTTGTTTAAAGTACGAATAGCAAGTCCTATATCACTGTCAGGACTGAGGTCATCTCAAATGAGAATGACCTTGAAGGGAGTTAACAGCCTAAGTAGTTTAAAAATCTTGGTCTAAGTCTTGATAGGGACCAAATACCTTTCTGCCTCCCACCAGTATGAGAAGTGTCGTCATCATGCTAGTGAAGGGAAATAGAAAATAGATTCTCTTTTTCCACATTCCATCTTGTCAGGTACAATTTTTTGTCACTGGTCATATCCCTTAGAGAGCTAAGGGAACCTTTCTGCACACAATGCAGGAGGAGAGCCAGAATAATTATCAGCCACAGCTGCAAGTGTTAGTGAAAAAGCTTTCCTTAGAACCATAATTAATAGAGCTGTTCTGCCTGTTATGCATTTAGTGAAGTACTAGGTGTGGAAGCTTGCACTTTACACAGTCGGTTAATGTCAGTGGACACAAATATGTTCATTAATTACGTTAAGGTTACCCTTGATATTTAATTTCGTACTTTGCAAAATTTGAATTCAAAATAATAAACAAGTAAGACAAAAATTACAGCTTCTGACATCTAGTGAGGTTTTCTTTCCTTTAATCATGAATATGACAATTAATGATCTGCATATAGACACAAACACATATACACACACACAATCTGATAATTCCTTACACTCGCAAGAATTAGCAGTAAAACATCACCAAAAAGGTATTTTGGGTCACTATACCTACTACTGTCAAAGAAGAGTATTAGCTGAGTACTATATGGAAAAGGGCTTTCCATCCCCTTTATCCTATCCTTGAGACAGACTGCTCAGCCTGGCCTCAGTTTCTTTATAGAATCAGATCAAAATTCTGAATTTGAAAAAAAAAAACCAAACCTCTTCTTCTTCTTCTTCTTCTTCTTACACACATTTAGGACCCAAAAAAAATCACTAGGAGACTACTACTAGTTTGTTTTTTCAGTGTTCACTAAAATACAATAATATGAGAAGCAGAAATCTTCCATGTGCAAAAATACTTCTGAAAGTTCCTCTTCAGTGTCCCATTCTTATTTTTGTAATCCAACTTTAACTGTAAAATTCATTGACCTGAATGCTAAATTAGTGATGGTTTTCATTAAGCAATATAAAGATACATTTTTAGTAACAGCCCTCTAAAAATATGTCTATCTAACATTCAATGGAATAGGTATTTTACACTCATTGGTAAAAGAGAATAGATAAATTGTGTCCAAATATTCATAGGCAGTTAATAAGAGTCATGAAACAAGTATGGAGCATGATAAAATGCATGCAATCACTATTTGCAGAAGTCAAAAGTGCCTCAGGCAGAGTTCTCAAACTCATAAAGCTTCCTCAGAGATTTGTCTGTGTGACTCTAAGACAAAAGACTTGTGGTGCCTGCAACTGCCAACATTATGTGATGTTATTAGATGTGGTGTTTTAAACAATTTCTTTTTTGAGGAACACAGACTATCCTTTTAATGAGAAGAGAAGCATAAAAGTACCTCAAAGTTGAGAAATAAGTCAAGAATAATATGAAATCACTGACTCCTTTCTGTCCCTTCTGTTTGTTAGCCATTTTCCATCTTGAATTCCTTCCCCATGTAGCAACAGCTTCTTGATTGAAGCATGCTGGCGTTGTACTTGAGATATTATAAATATTGTGTATGCAACACACAGCAGAAAAGACGTCCCTGACAACAGCTTCTGAATTTAGATTTAATGGAAATTTGCATTATTCCAGGCAAAAAAGAAAAAAAAAAAAGGCTAACACTAAATCTTACAAAACCACAGACAATTATTAGCTTTTACCAGGCCAACTCTACACTATGAGCATGTCTTGCATAATTCCTGAATGACATTACTGAAGAATGCACACCTTGGTATTGAAGCTGTCTTGATGCTAATGAAAAAAAGTCAGCATCTACTCTGTGGATGAAAATCAGGGAGTCGACTTACTCAGTTGGCTACCGTGAAGTAAGCTTGACACAAAGGAAACTTTAAAGGGGAGATTATGGAATAAGAACATGAAAGAGGTAGGAAAGAGAAAGAAGGTAAGTTCAAAAAGCCTGTGCAATCATGTAGCGGAAGGCTGGCTGTTACCATTCTTTTTAAATTAATTTTCCTGCTTTTTGATGTTCTCACCACCAAAGAAACCCACCAAACTGCTAGACGTTTTCTCGTAAAATATTTATTAGGGCTAACGTTATTACTTCTGATGAACTTTCCATTGCTTGTTTTTAATTTTTCTGTTCTATCACATGCCAATACATGCAAAGAATTCACATCATACCTCCCAACAACTCTCTCCAGTAGTTAATATGGAAAATACACCTCTCTACACCTTTAATAGGACCAAATTTCTCTTTTAAACTGAAACTACACTGTGCTGCCTGGCAGAAAGAAAATACAGGTTGTGCCTTGTATCTCTTCCTCTCCTGCTGATCTGTTTTTGCAAGCTGTGTTTCCCTGCTAGTCTGCATGAAAAAAACAAAGCATCTGTATGAAGTTACAGCCTCTGAGAAAGAGACCTCTAAAAACACTGTACAAAACACTGTAAAACAAAAGTGCAAAATTACGAGATTGAGCATAGAAAGGCAATTGTTGATAGGTGAAGAACAACACTGTTGTCTTACAAATAGTCTTTTCACTTAAGCCATTCTGCAACAACTCCAGATGTTAGCAAAGAAAAACCGCTCGTGATACAATTAAGTTGTTTTCAATGACTTCTCAGAAAGACTAAAAAAGGTTCTTCCTTCATTGCGTTCTCCTTTTATGTCCTCTCAAATACATTCGTTAGCTAAACTAATTTAATTGGGAGATGCTTTCTTTGGCCTCAACATTAGGCAAAGATCTATTCCTTATTTTATGCTGTAGGAATGGTTTTGTTGACCTCAGTGAATAAACTGTCTTCACGACTAAAACTGTAGTCAGATAACACAGATTAATGGATACATCCACAATCATCAGACTAGTAAAACCTTTTACCTTATAGGATGCTTAATCAAGAGCAATGGTTCTGAACCACTTGTGGTTCTACACAAGAAATTCTAATTTGGTTCAGGTTTCAAGATAATGTCAATAAAATGTTTCCTAGGCTAGTTATGTTGTCACTCTGGTCTTTCCCTGTCAAACCTGCATTTATTGTCCTAAAAACACAAGGCAATTCCATTTTTGGTATATCTGAGAATATAATTTCAATTACAGGGCCTTACTCTTTCACCCATTAACAATTTTTTCAGTGCACCTACATTTTGGCAAGGCCTGGTCCTGTTATAGTAGGGGTCTGCTACAGGACATAGGACCAGGAAGACCAAGCGGATGAGGCCCACTGTAGACAGACAGAAGCAGCCTCATGTTCACAAGCCCTGGTCCTCATGGGGGGACTTCAACCACCTTGGTATCTGTTGGAGGGACAACATAGCAGGCCATAAGCAATCCAGGAGGTTCCTGGAAAGCGTTGATGATAACTTCCTGCTCCAAGTGATTGAGGAGCCAACAAGGAGAGGTGCTATGCTGGACTTGTTGTCACCAGCAAGGAGGGGCTGGTACGGAATGTGAAGCTCAAAGGCAGCCTTGGCTGCAGTGACCACAAAATGGTGGAGTTCAAGATCCTTAGGGCAGCGAGGAGGGTGCACAGCAAGCTCACTACCCTGGACTTCAGGAGAGCAGACTTTGGCCCCCCAGGGACCTGCTTGGCACAGTACAGTGGGATAAGCCCTGGAGAGAAGAGGGGCCCAGGAAAGCTGGTTAATATTCAAGGATTACCTCCGCCAAGCTCAGGAGTGGTGCATCCCAACAAAGAGGAAGTTGGGCAAAAACATCAGGAGGCCTGCATGAATGAACAAGGAGCTCCTGAACAATCTCAAACAGAAAAAGGAAGGCTACAGAGGGTGGAAGTAAGGACAGGTAGCCTAAGAGGAATACAGAGAAATTGTCTGAACAGCCAGGGATCAGGTTAGGAAAGCCAAAGCCCATATAGAGTTAAAGCTGGCCAGGGATGTCAAGGGCAACAAGAAAAGCTTCTATAGGGTGTGCCCAATCTGGAAGGAAAGGGGAGACCTGGTTACCTGGGATATGGAGAAGGCTGAGGTGGTCAACGACTTTTTTGCCTCAGTCTTCATCAGCAAGCGCTCTAGCCACACTGCCCAAATTGCATAAGGCAAAGGGAGGGACTGGGAGAACGAGGAACCATACACTGCAGGAGAAGACTGGGTTTGAGACCATGCAAACCTCATGAAGTTCAACATGGACAATTGCAAGGTCCTGCCCCTGGGTCATGCAATCCCAAGCACAAATACAGGTTGGGTGGGGAATGGACTGAGCAGCCCTGAGGCGAAGGACTTGGGGGTGCTGGTGGATGAGAAGCTCAACATGAGCTGGCAATGCATGCTTGCAGCCCAGAAAGCCAACTGCATCCTGGGCTGCATCAGAAGAAGTATGGCCATCAGGTTGAGGGAGGTGATTCTGCCTCTCTATTCCACTCCTGTGAGACCCCACCTGGAGTACTGCTTCCAGCTCCGGGGCTCCCAACATGAGAAGGACATGGACCTGTTGGAGCAGCTCTAGAGAAGGGCCATGAAGATGATCAGAGGGCTGCAGCACCTCTCCTGTGAGGACAAGCTGAGAGAGTTGGGGTTGCTCAGCCTGGAGAAGAGAAGGCTCCAGGGAGACGTTATAGCAGCCTTCTAGTACTTAAAGCGGGCCTACAGGAAAGATGGGGAGGGACTCTTTATTAGGAAGTGCGGTGATAGGCTGAGGGGTAATGGTTTTATACTGAAAGAGGGTAGATTTAGATTAGATATTAGGAAAAAATTCTTTACCATCAGGGTGATGAGACACTGAAACAGGTTGCCCAGGGAAGTTGTGGATGGTGTTCAAGGCGAGGTTGGACATGGCTGTGAGCAACCTGGTCTAGTAAAAGGTGTCCATCTCCATGGCAGGGGTTTGGAACTAGATGATCTTTAATGTCCTTTCCAACCCAAACCATTCTATGATTCTATGAAACACTCACCTGTGGAAACAACTTATTTCTTTATTTCATGAGAAGAAATTGACATAGCACGGAAAGAGAAACTGAAAGAAATACTTGAAACAGCTATCAAAAGAAGAAACAAACGCAAAGACCTATCAGTATCTTAGAGCAGATGTTATAACTAACCCAAATCCCTTTCTCATCTATAGCATCTATATTGTCCTGTCGAGGCAACAAAACTCCCTATCTGCCAGGTAACTGTTATAAAACTCTCCCAGGTCTGATTAAGTGTGTGTCTAGGTGATTGGTACACAAAAAGAAAAAATAAAACAAAATTTCAAACCTACTCTGGGAAAACTGCCAGGAGAGAGAATTCAGTGTATGGTATAGCTCCAAGTGAGAAGACCGAAAAACCCTAATTCTAAGAGAGGCTGGGGGCATTGACAGAAGGGAATGATTAATATGAACAGTTTAGAATGCACAAGAAGGGGAATATTTGGTTTAACAACTTCTCAATTCTTAAAAAAAGAAGAAATTAGAAAGGTATCAGTCTCAAAGTTGTGTCAGTCATTCATTATGCACCTTAGAAGCAAGAGCTGATGTTACTCCTAGCTGAGAGCTGACGAATCAACAAACACCAATTTGAGAGACACCATCTTAAGGTATATTTTTCTTTGTTATAAAAAGAACCATGAGAAAGTGTTTTTTGAAAAATCTAGGTTTAGCCACATTATTTATAATTCATTGTCTTGTATTAGTATTGCTATTGATTCAATTCTGTAGTGCTTCTTGGAAAAACAGAGTGAAAGGGCAATCTATCTATGTTTATGAAGACAAACTTTCCTACAGCTGTACTGCAAGTTTTGCCTAACAGCAAGGCAATAATTAATTTTCTATTTTCTGTGCTTTAAGTAATTTAAATTTGTTGGTGTTTTTTTTTTTTATTTTCATTTATTCTGCAGTTGGTTATTTTATTGTTTGGCATTTATTTTTTTTTAAACTATTAGACTCCAAAACAAAAGTTTGAGCTGTTTTAATTTGTCATTCTCCGTTTTATTCTAGTCATATTCATGTCAATTCAGTTCATACATTAGGATAATTTTCTACCCAGAACAGCAGCTTTCACACATCTTTGTAAGACACTTCAATATAACAGTTAATTTATTTCCTTTGCATTTCAAATTGCTAAATGAACTTAATACATCTAGAATATACTAAATTGACTAGTAATTATTACAGTGAAAGAAGAAGAGGCGGGACTTCAGAAAACATGGGTTTGCTTTGTAAGCAAATGAGCTAAGTAATAACATCAGTTTTCCAGAAACAGAAACATCTCTTTGAAAGGCACTGAAGTGGCTGAAGCTATAATCAAGTGTTCTTCATATTCTTGTAAGAGTCACTGCCACTTGTGGTCACAGCAACCAATGGTTGAACTAGTAAGACTGACTGTAAGCAATAGAGAAATTTTGAAAATAAAACGTGGAGATGTTCATAACTGCAGCCCTTCAACAGAAAGAGAACTCAGCTGTCAAGATCTGGTACACTAATATAAAGGCGTCTAGGCTGGACTGACATAAATTCAGATGATGGAACTATGTAAAGAATACTTCATTCTTAGGAAACGTCGAAGCAGCACAGACTTATAAATTCAAAGCTAACAAACAAACAAACAAAAAAACCCAGGCAACCCAGATACAATTGATTATATCTTCCCAAAATTTTTTATAGTATACTTGATGAAAGTATTTCCCTCAAGTGTAACAAGTAATAAGTATCCACAGGCATAGGATGACATGAAATGATCAGTTCAAAGAGTAAAACCCTATGTATCCTAAGAAACTGTCTAAATTCTCTATTTAAACTAAAATTTTATGAATATGAGCTTTCATCAAATGATTATGAATTGCAAGATATAATAATAGATGAATATTGATAAAAGTCAGACCAAAGATCTATGCCTATAAATATTCATAGCAAGAATAGTATAAAAATTTTCTTCTTTTTAAAGTAAGTGAGAGAAATTACATACTTCCTTATTCACTATCCAACTTTTCCTCCAATGCTGGAGTTTTGAAAATCTGAATTCTGGTCAGATCCAATTAGTGAAGTCAGACTGCACTAAACAGTGCAGATCAAGGATCAAGAGCACAAGGAGGAGGATGGAGTCTCATTTTCTACATAACACCTGGGATAATGTCCCATATAATATCAGACAGCTTTGATGATGTGTATGAATGGGCATTCTTCTGCCACTCCACTCCCTTTTTGTCATAAAAAATAGATACTATTGAAGAATGGTGTCAGCAAGGAAGTATTATTTTTTACGCCCGGGTTAATATTTTTTTAGTTTTTTTCCTTCAGCTGGATCAGCAGAGCACTACAAGAACATTTTCTACAGTATTCTGCAAACTATTCTTACTCTTCAATACTTTTTTAAAAGTTCTCTTTTTTTAACTGATTTTATCAGAAAAATAGTCTATCAACATAATTATTTTCTCTCAATTATTCAATTTGGCTAAGATTTAAATTCAACAACTCAGCAAATTCAAGACCAAAAAAATCTATTCAATTTTAATTGCCTCAATATGTGGTTAATTTATTCAAGATATTATGAAACTTCACTTGCTCATCAGTCATCATTATTCACTTAAGAGTCATAATTTGCAGACTTTTCATATATTAGATATTCACTGTTTCCTTTAGCATATAGGACCCTTAAAAATTAAATACTAACTACAAAATAAATACAAATTACTAACTTTTCAACAGTACCAGTAAATGCGGTTTATTAAAAATTTAAAAAAAAATGCATGTGACATTTTATTTTTTATGACTGGGGGAAAAGGGAGGGAAAGCTACTTGAAGCTAATTGTCCAGACCAAGAACTACACTTAAGTGTTGCCAAAGCGAGTCTCCCAAGCCCTTATGCAATATACAGGGAAGAACAGAGCCTTCCTAGAATAAGATTTGTTACAGCCAGCATACTGAGTACTCAATATAAAATGTGGATTTTAAGTCCTAATGTTCTTCTCTCTCAGATTCAAGTTAAATCATCACTGTTATCTCCTGGAGTCAGTTACTTAAAACTATGAGCTAGCCATGTATATCAAATCTTATAAAGGAGTGGCAAACTTATAATAACTGAGGATACCCAATTCACTCTACTCACTCGCTCACGTGCTCACGCACTCTTAGTCTCTCCTGTCTCCAATTACCACAAAATACAAATTGCATAAACAACTTAAGAAATTGGGACCAGAATCTATTTCCCAGTATGTAAAGGGGGCTTATAAGAAATACAGGAAAAAACTTTGTACCAAGTTGTGTAGTGACATGATAAGGCACAACAGTTTTAAACTGAAAGACACTAGATTTAGATTGGACATAAAGAAGACATTTTTTATTATAAGGGTGGTGAGACATTGGAACAGGTTGCCCAAGGAAGTTGTGGATGCGCCACCATTGGAAGTGTTCAAGGTCAGTTTCAATGCGGCTTTTGGGGGAAAAGGGAAAGATGTCCCTGCTCGTGGCAGGGAGGTTGGGCTAGATGATCTTTGAAGGTCCCTTCCAACCAAAACCATTCTATGTTTCTGTATCAGCCGAATGATGTTAACTATGGGGCTCCAAGACGTCAACTTGTGCGTGACAACTCTTAGTACACTAAGAAAACATAAACTCTTATCTTAATGGTAGGCTTTCAAAGGAGTGGAAAATTTACCTGCTGCTTGGGAGAGGTGTTCTGGAACAGAATTGATTTTTTTTTTCCTATTTGTTTACTCTAATCAAACATGCATTATCAAAAATGCAAGCAGCTCCCACCTCCTCCAACCGTGTTTTTAAATCATAGTGAATAAAGCTGTCATGTTTTGTGCTGACCCCAGGGTTAATATGAATTAAGAGACTGAGAACACAGTTTCCATATTAGACCTTTTAAGTGGAAAATTCTGCGTTTCCTCCAAGGTCTTAAACATAATTTGTATGCTCAGTCTTGCCTAGATGGCAGTCCTGCACACATCCAGACGTAGGACTGTAGGTCCACCAAGCACTTTAACAGGAAAAGCTTGTGTGTCTATAGACCTCAAAGTACCTAAGTTCTGCAGGTGGTTTAAATAGAACATTAACCAACATTAAATTATGAACATGAACAGCATCATTAAATTATACCTCAGATTCACATTAGGGGTAAGTTCCTTTACAGATTTGAATCCTGAGAATCAAATTCTTCTTATTGCACAGGTGCTATTTTATTTCTCTATCTAAGGCTCATGGATAAGGCAACACCTCCTTTTTCTTCTTAGCAGACTATTAATTTCATTCTGTGTGTTTCTCTTATCTCCTGACCGCACTGCTCCTCTCCTCTCTCTAGGAAAAAATAAATGCTACCAATTTCCTAACTAACTCTTCCAAAAATACTGTTAAGAAAAATTCTGAACTAGTTATGAAATGCCAAGAACTCTTCTCAAAGATTTTATTAACTTATTTTTAATTACTTGTTAACCTTTAAAAATTATTTATACAAACTGTGTATTGACTGATGAAATAGAAAAGAAACATGAAAAAACACAAATTTATAGACACTATTTTCAAAGTTCTGTAACTTTATCATATAATGTGCTTATTTTACAGCACAAATACAACTAACTAACATGGTCAGCAAACACCATAAGCAGTATAGATTTAACTTTTAATCATCTTGAAGACCAAAACTTTTTTTAATTAAAAGAGCATGCAATTAACAGATTAACACTGTATTAAACAACAGGTATGCTAACATACCTTAAGTTTGTCACGTAGATCCATCCCTTTCACCTGGATCACCTTGTCAACTTCCTTTTCCCCACCCTTAGTTCCTCTCCTAAACATCCCATAGTAAATCCTGTGCAATCCCAAAATGTTCTTCCCGTGCATCCCATAATGTGCCCCACATCTCTAGGCAGTGACTCCCCTCAGTCCAAGAGGCTCCAGCACTGACTCTTCATGATGGGTGTCAAACCTGGACCTGGGGATGAGAGTCTCCTGGGACAGCCCTGTGAGGGACTGGAGAAGGTGTCTGTTCCTTCCTCTGCATCTGCGGTTTGGGATAGCAGCTGCCTTTGTGCCCCTGTGCTCCTCTGGGCTTATGGTGATGGGCCTTTTATGGGCTGATGGCTACTGCGGTGGGTCTGGGAGCAGCAGGGGCAGGGTATTATTTAGGCTTCCCTCTGCTTGCCATTGTCACTCTGTGCTCCTTTGAGGGTGTGCAGAGGAGCTTCTATCACATAAACCGACGTTTGCCTCCTTTGGTGAGATTCTGCACCTGGACTTGTAACCAAAGATAACTTTGATGTTTAATTTTGTTGTTTCCACAGTTTCTGTGAGTTAATTGCTTTGAGAATAACACAGCCATTTTACTACCCTTGGTGACCAAATTTCATCCCCACCAAAAACCATCTCTACCAGTGCCTCAGTGATCATCCAGTACCACCCTGGAAAAGTATTAGTCACTTCTTAATTTACACATATGAATTGTATTACCATTCTATTCATGCACTTCTTTCCCAGCTCCTTCTGCTATGAAATTATTTCCAGATGTCACACCCATCAGCATTTGGTTTGAAATACTACCTGCAGAAACATGTGACTTGCAGTCAATAACATTTAACAGTCTCCCATTACCACTAACCTTGTTCACATTATTTCTCCTGAATGTTCACGTTTTTCCTCCTCTCTTAGAGGACATCATGACAAGCTGAGCTTTGCTGTGAATTTTTGCCCTTGGCAGAACTCCAGCTTCCACCACAGGGATCCTCCATCCTTACCCTGCTTCTTCCTTTGGCACAGTCAAATGCAGCCGACTACACCCTATGTCAGCAGAGTCTAGGAGTCATTTATCCTGCCCCAAATCATATGCAAGTCTTTAATTTTCTTCTAGTTAGCAAATAAAACAATCTTCAGTCAGTACAGAACCAGGAACAATGTGGTGATTTGAAATGAAAATTTATAGTCCCGAAAAATGTAGTTTTACAAACAAAATCAGCCTATATTTACAGCTACTGCAGCCCACCGGTTTAGATGAAATTCAGTAGAGAGATTTAAATGCCGCCTTGTCTTTATGACCCTCCTTACCATACGCCAACACAGGCATTCTGCAAATCATTCTTATCTGCTCTTGTATTTTTTGCTGGCTACAGTCTAGAAAGAAATACAAGCTTTGTATTAGGAGAAGTCTTCATGGGAATGTGTGATGGGCTTGAAGAGAGGAAATGGTTGTTAAGATAGAATGGACGGGGGGGGAGCCTGTAAGAGTAAAAATTGCCACATTTTTCTTTTAAAGTGGAAAGAGTTTTAGTCTTCCTGACCTAATACATATAACTTGCTTTAGCAATTACCTGAAATGCAGGCCTTCTAAAATAGTCTCTCATGAATTATGATACCTAAGAGTAGATTTAAAGAACTTCACTTCTTGGAGTATTGTACTCCAATGATATGAAGGAGCTGTACATGTCCATTTATATAGAAAGTCAACACTAGCAACCCCTATTGTGTTTCCTAGGTGACACAACATTCATATGTAAGCCTGTTCAGGCTAAACGTATGCCAGCCAGACTCAATATAGGACAGCAGGGCAGCTAGAGCCTTACAGTACGTTTATCTTACATACTGACAAGCATCTGCAATCAGTAATAGCTTTACTCTTCTTGGGCGCATATCCGTGTGCAGGCAAGACTGGCTTAATTTGTTGTATAGACAGGAGGTTACTGAAAAACAAAAACGCATGCACAGTATAATAGAAGATTTTCTTTCCTCTCCTGAGCCTAAAACTATATTAAATGAACTAAACATTTGTTAGTGTGTAAATCGCAAACCTTCTTTAACCTTTGTTGTTCTGTCTTCTTGTTGTTATTGTTTCTACCATTGCCTCCAGCCAATTTTTTAAAAGTTGGTTAATAGGAACCTCTATTCAGAAAGTTTATTGAAACAACATGAACAATTAAGTCTTTTTCATGCATTACAAGGCAAACATTACAAGCACTGTTGGCCATCACCCTATGTACAGCAGCAATACCATTCAATAAAGCTACGAGTTTAGGTAAAGCAGAATGACATCACTGAATCAGAAAGCAGTGAGGGATAAGTAAAACAGACATGTTCCTAAAGGCCGATTAGCCATTAAAAGGGCTTGAGAAAATACAGCTAGGAAGGAGGGCTGAGCAGTCAGGCTTATGCATACAGCTTCTTTTCATCAGCCTTTCTACAGAAGGGAAAAAAAAAAAAATGAGCTACTGGCAGAGGAGGGGCTGCATTCAATTTCAGGCTAATTAAAAGTCATGAGTGACTGTTGACTAAGGCTTAACCATCGAAGAAGATACAGGGAATAGATTGAGGCATTGTCTTCAGCGATTATAAACTTCTATGGCCTTTGAGCAGCAGGTTCAGTTTCCTTTCAGGAGGAAAGAACAACTGTGGAAACATTCTGAGAAGCTTGTATATATGGCTTACGGTTCTATCCTCCAATTCAGTAAGGCCCAAGAAGATACTTTAAAGGTGCTTTCACTTAGTAGAAAGTGGCAGAAAACAGAGATCTGTGAATTCTTTTGTAAAAAGTAAAGAAGTTGTAAAGACTCTGTTGCAATTTTAACCCAGAAAATGCCACTGCTTTTGAATAGCTTTAGCTATTCTATGGCTTAAGCTGGTTTTTTTCTTTGTTTGTTTCTTTCCCTCCGCTGTGGCCTACACCCTCAAAGGGATGGCTTTCAGCAAATTAACGTGATCTGTAGCAGGAGCTTTAAAAGTTTCAATGGAAGTTGCAAAACCCTAATTCTGCTAGCACGCATCATATCTAACGTCATGATCAAATTTATTTTCAAATAGAGTATACACTTTTTCTAATGATGGGTATTTTTTAGTCCATTTTGTAATGTGTTACTCCAGACAAAGGCCCTGAAACCCTTATGGTTGAAGTTAATATGTACCTACAAGAAGTTATGAAAAATGAAAACCACCAGCAGAGGCAGATAAAGTGATCCTGGAATGAACAATGAAAAAGATACTATAAAGGACAGAGTTGAGAAACAAGCCATTTAGCCATCTGCAGGAAATCAAAACGGTACATTGAAAATGGGACTAAATTACCCTAAACTGAAAGGAAGAAAAAAGCCTTCTAAAAATGCTGATAAAGGGATTAAAAGAAGTTCAATTGAATCTCAGGAGTGATAACTTTATTTTTAAATATCTAATAAGGAATTAAACTTACAGTTGCTAGTAATCTATTAAATTTCTTTATTAGTCACTTAATCATTAAGGGAATGGTTTCAATCATAAGAAACTAGATAAATACACAAAAAGATAGACACCCAAGCTACTGATAAGCTGCAGTTTATTCTCAGCATAATGCTGCATATTGCAGTACATGCCATTAGCTTGAAAACAAATCCATATGCCTACCTGTGGTCATCTTACTGCTGATTTTGGATTTGTTAGTTTTGGTATCTTCACATCTCAGATTAAGGTGTGATGTCCACATACTTGCAGGCCCATTCTCCAAGAAAAGCCCAAAGGAAGTGGTTAAAAGGAGGCAAGCTCAGCACCCGGAGGTATTCCAGTTACAGTCCTACAGAGCCATGATCAGGGCAGCTTTAGTGGTGGCTGCACCAAGGGACAGGGCAGCATCTGTGTGCACTGCCACGCGGCTCTGGCTTTGGGTTCCCCTTTACCTCCTGAAATGATGAATTGCCTAAGCCAACATGACCTTCAGAGCACACATATAAAAGAGAATTTTAAGGTTTGGCATATTTGAGGTAGTGAAAATGATGAACTTCTGGAACATACCACTCAGAGGAAAAGAGAGGCTTTTTCATTATTTGATTTCTTCAGCTAAAGATAGGGTGTTTCTAGACCTTTTTTTTTTTTTAATAAAAGGAACTGCTAGACCAGGTTTAATTACTCTATGTATGAGACAGGAATTCATATTACTCTGTCCTTTAAAAAACATGTCTGAGATATGAGCAGAAGAGTTACCAAAGACAAAGAGAGCTTTGTAGTACAAATCCAAGATAACAAATTATTGAAGAGTTGATATATGTAATCCTTAGACAGGAACAAACAAAAATTCTTGGAAGAGGAGCATATAGTCGGAGTTAAGTCTTGTGAAATTCAAAATGGTTAATGGCAGATGGTTTCTAATTAGTCTACCATTGTTTGGAAGCTGAACATGAAATTAATTATTGCTGTGATTTAGAATAAAATCTATTACATTTCAACTCAGTGCTGGATTTATTCCAGGAAAAAGTGCATATAGAGCAAATACTGTCTGAAGATCCAAAGAAGGTCAACACGTACAAATAAGAAAACTGGCAGGACACAAAATGTTTTAAGATTTGTAGGATGGTGTATATCATAGACAGGTAATAACTAAGAGATACATCAGCTTGTTATCGATTTTGAAACATGGCAGGGAAAGTTGTTCAGACAAAACAGCCTGGTTTCTACATTAAAATACTCGAAAAGAGAACATAACCACCTATGACAGAATTCATATTTCAAAAACAAAGGTCATATATACCTTGGAATAGTATTATTTTCGAAGGACTATGAGTCTTAGAACTTGGTTTAAAAATATGTTGGAAAATCAGGAAATAAAAAAAATTATGAATTGCCGTGGTTTAGCCTCAGACGGCAACAAAGAACCACGTGTCGCTCGCTCGTGCCTTCCAAACACAGGAAGAATCGTAAGAAAAGGCAAGACTCTTGGGTTGAGACAAAGGCAGTTTAATAGAACAGCAAAGGGAACAGGCAAACAACAACAACAACAACAACACGGATAGGGGAATATACAAACGCGATTACGGAACCGCCGCTCCCCCTGCCGCTCGCCGCTCGCCGGCCGGACCCGGGCCGCCCCAGCCCGCTTTTAAGCAGCAACTTCCTGCCCCCTCCCCCGGCAGCTCAGGGTGGGCGTGGCTCACATGGCATGGAATACCAGGAAAAGTTAACCCTATCCCCACCGGAACCAGGACATTATCCACCCCTTATTCCATACCATCTATGCCATGCCCAGCAGGTTCCAATGAATTGCCACCACTTTCCCCTGTTATATATATATATATACACACATATAATACCCTTAATTTATGGGTCATCCCTCCAAAGTGTCCGTTGAGTTCTTTTAATCCACGGCTTTGGGCTCCATCTGTTAGAACAGTCTCTCAGGGCAGGTGAGATGCTGGGTGGTGCTGGTCTGTTGCATGCTGTATTTTTCGGAGCTTGTGACTGGTGCACCTGGTGTGGCTCATGCACGCAGTCTGTAGGCTGAAGATGTAGATCTTGAGGAAACTGCTGGGCGCCGGCTGCTGAGATCAGTTCTTATCCCATCACCCCTGTGCCTTACTTGTAGTACAACTGATAGCAATGAGGACATACAGTGACAGTGTTACTTAGCAATTAACAGCACACAATCTGATTCATTGGCTATTCTCGCCCAAAATCAGATCTCCATGAGGTACACATCGGACTTCCCCATCCTGCCGCATCACCCACCAAGTGCACCCAGGTCCTTGGGCAAAAGCAATCCCACGGATGGGTTTGCCTTTGCCTGAGGCAGGACTAACCCAGACTGTCTTCCCTAGCATATTCTTCATGTGCACTACGGGGACTTTATCCCCTTCTACAGTACGTGGAAGTTTTGATTGGGCAGGGCCAGCCCGATTGTTAGATCCCCTGGTGTTAACTAGCCAGGTAGCTTTTGCTAAATGCGTATCCCAGTGTTTGAAAGTCCCACCACCCATTGCTCTCAGTGTAGTTTTTAACAGTCCATTGTATCGTTCTATCTTCCCAGAGGCTGGGGCGTGATAGGGGATGTGATACACCCACTCGATACCATGCTCTTTGGCCCAGGTGTCTATGAGGCTGTTTCGGAAATGAGTCCCGTTGTCCGACTCAATTCTCTCTGGGGTACCATGTCGCCACAGGACTTGCTTTTCAAGGCCCAGGATAGTGTTCCGGGCAGTGGCATGGGGCACAGGGTATGTTTCCAGCCATCCAGTGGTTGCTTCCACCATTGTGAGCACATAGCGCTTGCCTTGACGGGTTTGTGGCAGCGTGATATAATCAATCTGCCAGGCCTCCCCATATTTGTATTTCAGCCATCGCCCTCCATACCAAAGAGGCTTCAAACGCTTGGCTTGTTTGATCGCAGCGCATGTCTCACATTCATGGATGACCTGTGCAATAGTGTCCATGGTCAAGTCCACCCCTCGGTCACGAGCCCATCTATATGTCGCATCTCTCCCTTGATGGCCTGAGGAGTCATGGGCCCACCGAGCTATGAATAGTTCACCCTTATGTTGCCAGTCCAGATCCACCTGAGCCACTTCAATCCTAGCGGCCCGATCCACCTGCTGGTTGTTCTGATGTTCCTCCGTGGCCCGATTCTTTGGTACGTGGGCATCTACATGGCGTACTTTCACAACCAGATTCTCTATCCGGGCAGCAATATCTTGCCATAGGTCAGCAGCCCAGATGGGTTTGCCTCTGCGCTGCCAGTTGCCCTGCTTCCACTGCTGTAACCATCCCCACAGAGCATTTGCCACCATCCATGAGTCAGTGTAGAGATAAAGTACTGGCCATTTTTCTCGCTCAGCAATGTCCAAAGCCAGCTGAATAGCCTTCACCTCTGCAAACTGGCTCGATTCACCCTGTCCCTCACTGGCTTCTGCAACCCATCGTGTAGGACTCCACACAGCAGCCTTCCACTTTCGATGCTTTCCCACAATACGGCAGGACCCATCAGTGAACAGGGCATATTTCTTCTCATTTTCTGGCAGTTTATTATATGGTGGGGCCTCTTCTGCACGCGTCACCTCCTCCTCTGGTGACATTCCGAAATCCTTGCCTTCTGGCCAGTCCATGATCACTTCCAGAATTCCCGGGCGACTGGGGTTTCCCATTCGAGTTCGCTGCGTGATCAGTGCAATCCACTTACTCCATGTAGCATCGGTTGCATGATGTGTGGTGGGGACCCTTTCTTTGAACATCCAACCCAGCACCGGCAGTCGAGGTGCTAAGAGGAGCTGTGCTTCTGTACCAACCACTTCCGAAGCAGCTCGAACCCCTTCATATGCTGCCAATATCTCTTTTTCTGTTGGAGTGTAGCGGGCTTCGGATCCTCTGTATCCACGACTCCAAAACCCTAGGGGTCGACCTCGAGTCTCCCCTGGTGCTTTCTGCCAGAGGCTCCAGGTAGGGCCGTTCTCCCCGGCTGCGGTGTAGAGCACATTTTTAACATCTTGTCCTGCCCGGACTGGCCCCAGGGCCACTGCATGGACTATTTCCTGTTTGATTTGTTCAAAAGCTTGTCGTTGCTCAGGACCCCATTTAAAATCATTCTTCTTCCGGGTTACTTGATACAGAGGGCTTACAATTTGACTGTAATCTGGGATATGCATTCTCCAAAAACCCACAATACCTAAGAAAGCCTGTGTTTCCTTTTTACTAGTTGGTGGAGACATAGCTGCTATTTTGTTGATCACATCCATTGGAATCTGACGGCGTCCATCTTGCCATTTTATTCCTAAAAACTGGATCTCCTGCGCAGGTCCCTTGACCTTACTTCGCTTTATAGCAAAACCAGCGTTCAGAAGGATTTGGACTATTTTACTCCCTTTCTCAAAAACTTCTTCTGCTGTGTTTCCCCATACAATGATGTCATCAATGTACTGCAGATGTTCTGGAGCTTCACCCTGTTCCAGTGCAGTCTGGATCAGTCCATGGCAAATGGTGGGGCTGTGTTTCCACCCCTGGGGCAGTCGATTCCAGGTGTATTGGATGCCCCTCCAAGTGAAAGCAAACTGTGGCCTGCACTCTGCTGCCAAAGGGATTGAGAAAAATGCATTCGCTATATCAATCGTGGCATACCACTTGGCTGCCTTGGACTCCAGTTCGTACTGGAGTTCTAGCATGTCCGGCACAGCAGCACTCAGCGGTGGCGTGACTTCATTCAGACCACGATAGTCTACAGTTAGCCTCCACTCTCCATTAGATTTTCGCACCGGCCATATGGGACTGTTAAAGGGTGAGCGAGTCTTGCTGATCACTCCTTGAACCTCTAGTTGACGAATCAGCTCATGGATGGGAATCAGAGAGTCTCGGTTAGTGCGATACTGCCGCCGATGCACCGTTGTGGTAGCAATCGGCACCTGTTGTTCTTTGACCCTCAACAACCCCACAACAGAAGAATCCTCTGAGAGACCAGGCAAGGCAGACAACTGTTTAACTTCCTCTGTCTCCAAAGCAGCTATGCCAAAGGCCCAGCGGTACCCTTTTGGGTCCTTAAAATACCCTCTCCTGAGGTAATCTATACCAAGGATGCATGGAGCCTCTGGGCCAGTCACAATGGGATGCTTTTGCCACTCATTCCCAGTTAGGCTCACTTCTGCCTCCAGTACAGTCAACTCTTGGGATCCCCCTGTCACCCCAGAAATACAAATGGGTTCTGCCCCTCTATAGCTTGATGGTATTAAAGTACACTGCGCACCCGTGTCCACTAGAGCCTTATACTCCTGTGGGTCTGATGTGCCAGGCCATCGAATCCACACCGTCCAATAAACCCGGTTATCCCTTTCCTCCACCTGGCCGGAGGCAGGGCCCCCCTAATACTGGTCATAGTATCCATTACTCACTTCTTGCATAAATGACTTGGAAGTTCCTTCAAGAGGATCAGAAGCAAGATCAAGCCTTCTGCTTTGTCTGGGGAACGGCCCACTGGAAACTGGGGCGGCACTTTTCCTAGAGGGATCCCCTTTTGTGGTTGTCCTTCCTTGCAACTCCTGTACCCGTGTCCGCAGGATCGAAGTAGGTTGTCCGTCCCACTTCCTCATGTCCTCTCCGTGGTCCCGCAGGTAGAACCACAGGGTGCCTCGTGGTGTGTACCCTCTGTACTCTCTCTCTTGAGTGGGGAAATGCCTGCTTCTAATAGCTGAGATGCTGGCCCGTGCAGGTGGGGAGTAGGACATATTCTCTTCAAGTTGCTGGACCTTCCGCGACAGTTTCTCCAACAGCTGAGACAAGGGGGGAAGAGAGACTTTCTTCATATCGCCGGAGCCGGCCAGCTACCTCATCCACCGTTGGTCCCTCTTCACCTTTCCATTCCATTACTGCCAGGGAGTTGGCATATGACGATGGTGCGCTCCGTACAAACTTCCGCCACATGGGCCTTGTGCATCGCACCTCATCAGGGTCTGTGGGTAAGTCTGCATTGTCCAAGTCATAATAAATCATCTCCCGCACGGCTAATTCTCTCAGGTACTGGATACCTCTTTCCATGGTAGTCCACTTGCTTGGCTGACATACAACATCCTCGCTGAAGGGGTACCTCTCCCTCACGCCTAACAGGAGTCGTTTCCAGAGGCTGAGGGCTTGGGTCTTTTTCCCGATCGCCTTGTCAATGCCGCCTTCCCTAGACAGGGATCCCAGCTGCCTGGCCTCCCTACCCTCTAATTCCAGGCTACTGGCCCCATTATCCCAGCACCGGAGCAGCCAGGTGACAATGTGCTCGCCTGAAAGTCGGCTAAAATCTTTTCGCATATCCCGCAGCTCACTCAAGGATAGGGATCGAGTAATTATCTCTGGTTCTGCCTCTTCCTCCTGCTCTCGTGATGGCCCTGGTTCATCATCATCTCTTACTAAGCGAACTGATTTCTTTGTGTACTACTTCTTCTGTATGGGGGCAACTGATACTGGCATGGGTTGGTTCCCTGGTTCAGTGGCAGTGGCTACCACGGGGGTTGCAGTAGCCGCAGTGTCTGTCGCAAGGATTGCAGCAGCCGCAGGGGCCGCCGCAGGGGCCGCCGCAGCCGCAGGGGCCGCCGCAGGGGCTGCAGCAGCCGCAGGAGCCGCCGCAGGGGCCGCTGCAGCAGCCGCAGGGGCCGCCGCAGGGGCTGCAGCAGGGGCTGCTGCAGCAGCCGCAGGGGCCGCCGCAGGTCTGGTTTCCATCTCTTCCCCTTGAGGGTGCTGCATAATTCTGAGCAGTGCCTGGTAGATACTGGCCAGGGCCCAGCACAGCGCGGTGAGTTGTGCCTCTCTAGAATAGCCACAGCATTTTCCCTTCAAATATTCTACCACTTTATCAGGGTCCTGTAATTGTTCAGGGGTGAAGTCCCAGACCATTGGAGGTGAGTAGTTCTCTAGGTACCTGCCCATGCTCTCCCACATGCCATGCCACCCCTGACTATCCAGCCTCGGAGCAGATCTCCGGGTGGTAGTCTTAAATAGTCGCTTAACCCTAAACAAGACCTGGAACGTATTCAGGAGACATAGCACTACGAACACGCTAGTTTGAGTATCCCAAGGATATTCAAAATTCTCAAAAGCTGTCATACCTGACCCGAAGGAGAAAAGGGAGGCAGAAGGGCTGGGGAAATTATTAACAAATTCTGAGAGACGGTGTCCAATGTACGGACAGGACAGCAAAACCGCATAAACACCCCAAAATAGCCGTCTGAACAGTGATGTTATCATATCATAAACAGATATCGCACAGGACAGCAGAATGATAATCCTCATCCCTGTTCCAGACATGATAAACAGCATCGCAGGGAGTACATAAGCCATATAGGAATTTATGTAACACAGCCATGAGAACAAACCAAGCAACATGATGACCAGTGACTACTTACCTAATAAAATAAATGCATACAAAAAAAAAACCAAAACCGTTTTTTCCACGTTCTAGTTGGATTCTGTCGTTATCTCAACCCTTCGAGCCCCACGTTGGGCGCCAAAAAGGACTGCCGTGGTTTAGCCTCAGACGGCAACAAAGAACCACGTGTCGCTCGCTCGTGCCTTCCAAACACAGGAAGAATCGTAAGAAAAGGCAAGACTCTTGGGTTGAGACAAAGGCAGTTTAATAGAACAGCAAAGGGAACAGGCAAACAACAACAACAACAACACGGATAGGGGAATATACAAACGCGATTACGGAACCGCCGCTCCCCCTGCCGCTCGCCGCTCACCGGCCGGACCCGGGCCGCCCCAGCCCGCTTTTAAGCAGCAACTTCCTGCCCCCTCCCCCGGCAGCTCAGGGTGGGCGTGGCTCACATGGCATGGAATACCAGGAAAAGTTAACCCTATCCCCACCGGAACCAGGACATGAATAAGCAGACAACTGATCGGAAATTATTTAATTTATCTTAGACAGAAGAGTACCACAGAGTCCTCAGAAATCTTTGTGGACAACTTTTAGTTGAAATCCTTTCCTGAATGTGAAAAGATGTCGGTCTTGATGTTAAATGCCAGAGAAAGGTAGAACTTATTCAGGTTAAGCTACAATAGTTTTAATCATTGTGTTCATGCAACCTGCAACCGGGTAAGTTGCAAATGATTAAGTCTGTATGTGTGTGCGTGCCCACTTACACACATGTAATTTGCAGTCATTTATATTTCAAGGACTTGGAGATGACAGCTTAGTCGATGTAAGTAAAAAGTCTAACGAAGCAGCAGTACAGAGGAATCACTAAAAGGCTCTTGAAGAATTTTCCTCTACTAGAGTTAATACCTTTGCTGTGGAAAAGAAGTAAAGCAGTCTTTGAAAAGTTTAACTAGCTATGTTTGAAAAGTTTAACTAACTAGTTAACTAGCTATGAAGTTAACATGTACACAGCAGAATTTCTTAGTAAAAATAAATGCTTGTAAATATGTGGGTGTATATATGGATACACACACACAAACACACGTGTTGGGTGGCACTTGTTCCAAGTCAAAGTTGCCAGCGCTCATTACTATCCCTAATTGCACTGTAATATTATATTCCTGTCTGAAGAGTTAAAAGGGGGAAAATAGCCTGGAGAGGAGGTTGAGTTTCTTGTTCCCATGTATTCTTCCTGTATATCTATACTTGTACTTTTCTGTTACTCTCTTATCCTCTCTTCAGTGTTAAGGATTCTTAGGCTAGAATGGGTAGCACTGTGCCCAGTTATCACTTTTGTCCCATTTGGCTGCTAAAGAACCACTACATCTGACAGCAAAAATTACTGTAAGAGCCGTCTCAGCCAAGGCCAAAGCATTCACCCCAGTACAGAGGAAATTTTGGGAGGATTTAGCCAAACTATTCCATTAAGGCTCCAAGGATGGGCAAAGTAAGATGTTTCCAAAGTCTTTCACTCAGCCATTGTTAAGTGATTTCCTACAGAAAGACAAAATTTCTGTAAAGACTTCTACCTAAGTAAATCTACCCTCTATGTAATTTAATGCAGAAATGATATATTCCTGCAATGTGGTTTCAAACTTCTAGATGGCTTGAGTCAAGGCATTGAATAGTTTGCAAGTGCCCTAGAGCATTACTGCAACTGAAATGAAGGCTTCCCAGGGAAGACAATTTTTGACTAAGCAGAGGAATAATTTCATCTCATTTAGATGCCCTGGCAAGGCGTGAAAGCAATCCTGAATCTGTATCTATATAGTATTACCAACTTTGTGAGCAAAGAGTTGGCTTCAGTCTGAAATGCTGTCAGTCCTTTAGCTTTATTACCACTAAAAAACCCCAAAAGACTACCATTTCCTACAGCTTCATTATGCTAGTCTCCATCTCCCCCAGAAGATGCCCTATTTATAAACAATTTGTTTATACTTCTATCTATCTGAAGCACACAAAAGCATCCTGATATGTTTTTTCTATTACAAAACGTTAACCTTGATGTTTGGTTCAAATGCATGAATTACTTTTTTTTTTCCTGTTGGGTAAAGGTATAATTTTAATTCATGAGACAATTTTTGAAAAATAAAATAAAAAAGAAAAACACGGAATATCAAATCATTACTTCACAACTTGGATTTCCTTTATGAGTGATTCACTGAGGAACCAAAGCCAATATGGCAAGAAGCCATGTGTTCTTCTGGGAAAAAGTATAAATACAAGCCATAACTAGGTTATAAAATTTGCACTGTAACAAAATAGGCATTTTCCCAGACATTTTCTCAGTTATTTAATGAGAAACATCTAGATAGCGCCAAGCATGATGATAATGATCATAGAATAACATTTGTTTAGAGCTGCAATAAAACTTTGTACCAAAGTTAATATTAAGAAAAGTTGTTTTCAGAAACAGATGCTTCGAATTGTGTGGATGAGGAAACCTCAGAGATGTGCGTTTTAAAGGTTTCCTTCCATTCTATTACTTCTAAAGTAATGCTGCATCCAGTAAAAAAATGAGATGAATTCTGAAATTTTAAGTCTTTTTTTTTTCCAGTGCATGTTATAATGAACACTACACAGAACAACACAGGAAAATTTTCATCAAGTTGGCCACTTGATACACCACTATAAAAGACCACTATTCAAAGCTTCTGTTTCTGAAACTTCCCTAGTAAAAAAGGTTCTTTCTGAGGTAAAATATTTTGAACAATATTTTCTTTCTGTTGCTAAAGCTTTTAAAATCACTCAGTTCAGATACACACCTGAAACTTTCCAGAATATAATGACCACTTGCATTGACTTAACAGTATCTTAGTTTCCCCCACCTGCTCAAAATGTCCTTGGAGTTTTTCCAAAGAGGATCCAGCATCAATTGCAACCTCCTTCTGTTTGTACTGTGTATGGTCAAAATTGCACACAGACCTCACTAAACTATGCTCTGCTACTCTGGGCCTTGGAGGGACCTCCTGAGAGCAAGAGGTTAGTCTTGCACCATAACCACCTAGTTATTTTCATCTCTTTCAGTTTCTTTTCATCTCTTTCAGTACTTGAATTGAAATAGACAATTTTTGTAATACTTGTCTACTAAACAAACATTTGCTTTATATCACAGGCTGTTGCTGGTAAAGGATGTGCATATGTCTTGGTACTGAAGAACTATATACAATCCAGTAGACATACTATAGTTACATAGACAAATACTTCTTAAGGGACCTGAAAATATAAAAACTCAGAAGTGTATCACATATATGTGTATATATACACAATCACATACAAATTCTTTGCTAGTGCGCAAAAAACTTGGATGTGTATTTACAGTGTCAGTTCTTACAGAGATACTCTATTAAAATGCTTTCATTCATGCAGTTTTTGCATTACTCTTTTATCTCTGCTACCACTGATTATTACAGTCGCTAAACAGATGTCAAAACACTAGTACTGCTTAAGTCAATAAAATTCTTACTTTCTAACATCATTGATCACTAATTATAACAACTGCTGTCTCCAGTTGGAAAAAAAAAAAAGGTTTGAAAAGTACAGTTAGGTACAAAAAAATTCTAAAAATGTGAATCAACAGCTAGGCAATGTTCTGGGAAGCTGAATGCCCATGCAATATCTATGAGTTTACAGGAGAAGTTAAATACTCAGTTTATTGACCTGTCGTTCATGTCATTCAAACACTATGGTTTGCACTTATCTCTGGAGAGTGCTTGCTTTGTTTTTTAATAATTCCACTATTTAGGACAAGCTAAAAAGGATGCAATATCTATTTGATTCTGACTGACTTGTTCTGAACAACTGTAAATGCTAATAATTCATATCAACATTTTGATGCACAAGGTATCAAGCAATGACTAGTGTCAAATGTGACAAGGTTTCATTATGTGGATCAGTAATGAATTGTACTAAAAGACTAATTGTAAAGCACAAATAATGATATGTGGTAGACTTGGTTATGAAAACAAAAAGGTGACTGCACAAGCAGGCGTATGTGTTTGTAACAACATGTTTGTGTGAGAGAAAAGAAAAACTGGTTGGATTGGTTATATTTCTTCCTGTGCTGTCTGTTCACATGACCTACTCCCCAAAGAGATTAAACCCTTTCATAAGAATTTTTCTATAATAAAACATTTTGTACCAGTAAATAAAATAAATGTACTACCATCTGCAAAGACTTTTGAGTTCTCTCACTTCTAAATTTATTTTATGGGGACATATAACTCTTTAATACTCTTTAAAGGAAATATTTGAAAGAAGCTCTTAGGAGAAATAAATATTTGGAATATGCTTATCACATGATTCAAGAACTAAAAAGGTAGACAGAAAAAAGACAGGGGAACTACTAATTGTGTACCTCCTGTAGTGGTTATAGCACATTCAATTCATATTCTCTTTCAAAGGCCTACTGTTGGAAATTCAGTCCTATTTTCATTTAAGTGTGTGACTAATCTTTAATTGACTTCAGATGCAAACCAGGCTGAGCATACAGTAAAAACATTAAGACGAAATAAAGTGAGATGAAAAATCTGTTTCCACAGAGCATCTCCCACCAAAGAAGGCCTTTCCTCTTAGCAGATAGAGATGTTGTTTTAAAAAGAGACATATGGTCATATCAAACAAACATTCTAAATATAGCGTTACGAGGGAAAAGAAACAGGAATGTGTGACCATTACGTATTTGTGATATTTTGTTTTGTTGTACTCTTTTCCTCTTTGTGGAGGAGATTCTAAGAAAAAGTACAATGTTTCCTGTAATTTCGTTGCAAGTGGTATGTGCTGTCTTCAACTGCACATAGCTTTGTCATCTGCAGCTGCAGCGTTAAGGGAAAGGCAACAGTCACCCAGGCAAACACACATAGCCTTGCAAGTAACACCTACTTAGAACTGCTGTTTTATAAACAACAACATTAACTTCAAAAACTTAGTTGCTTACTTCGACAAAAATACACACCTAAACATACTGCAGCCTTTGTTTCTTCCCAAATACTTCAGTGCTACTTGCCACACCACTGCTAGCCCCATGCATTCCGCAAAGCATCAGCCTCCTGACATGGGCTCTGCACCTTTCTTTTTCCTTCCTGTAAAGAAGGTCTTATGTGACTTATGCATCTATAATTGGTGGAAATGTAAATAGTTTGAAAGGCTGCAATTAAATGCGAGCCTGTGTCACATCATCTGCTTATGAAATTTCCCTTTACTCAGTGAACAGGGAGAAATTGGATCCAAGGCTTTGGTTTTGGCTTGTCCTGGAGTTAACAATAACATTCAGATCAGGGGATGAGTTTCCTTACAGTTCAGGTGTGATGACATTCAGGAATTCAGTTTAGTTAGGAACTGCAAAGTAGGACAGACCAGAACATAACAGTTATGGACTATCAATTCCAGATTCCTAACCTCCATCTGCCCTAGCAAACAGCTTACAAATTATCACAAATTACTTTTGAGAGTGCCTTCAAGTGGAAAAGCAAACTTGATGCTCCCCTGTTTCAAGTGAGCACTCTAGCAGCCAGACTGCCATGGGAAACTCCAAATTTTTGGACTGAAACATGCTGCCACCATGCTTGCATGAAGTCTGACTATGGGTGTAAGGATGACCACCACACCAAGACTCTCTAAGCAGACTGACAAAGCAATGAGACCTGAATGCGGGTAAGCATAAGATAAACACAATGCTTGTCAGCAACACTGAGAAAAAAACATTTCTAGCAAATCTTGCATGATTGAGGAGCTCTGAAGTAAACAACAGTTGTGTGAACATCAGAATAAATGAAGGATGACTTTCAAGAAAGTTGCTGAATGACTCTTTAACAGCACTGTACTGAGTGTGACCCCACCCCTCATTATAGATCAAAAAATTCATGCGGGGAAGAAACGTTTCTAAGTCCCACTTACATGAAAAGCTGTTCCATGTGAATTCTCCCATGTCTAATAAGGGGAGATCTTCTAATGGAGGCTTTCCTTCAGAAGAGGAATTGCCTCCCACTTTCACAAACATCCTGAATTTGTTCAGGCAGGGAGGGAAGAGGAGGGAGGAAAAGGAGGGAAGAAAAGGCTAGGAAAAGAATAGATCATGTAAACTTCGTTTCCATAGGAAAACAAACTAAAAACTGAGGCCCTAATGGAGATTAGACTCCTCCAGAGTTAGGTGGTACTGGAGCAGGCCTATGCCATGAAACAGCTCCAGATACATTTTCAAGTACAAAAGACACCCCTTCCTCAGAATTTTTGAGATAACAAATGGTGCTATAGTTAATAAAAGTGATGCTACTAGACCATTTGATTCCTAACAGATCTGAGAATTCCTTGGTTAGTTAAAAGAACCAAAATACGTTAATAAAAGGACTATAAACAGAAAGACAACAAAAATCACCATAGAAAAGCAGAGCTGTCAAGAAGCTTCCATTTAAACTCTGTGAAGCGAAACACACTATAACCCATCAGATGCTGCCAAAAACCTCATTATAGGAAAGAACAAAACAGACACTAGAATATTGAATAGACACTTGAATATTTTTGAAAAATATTTTTTAAAATTATTTCCGTTTTCTCTAAGAGCTCTATAATAAAATTACTTACTGCTTGTGTTCAAAGCAATTCCACAACATTGCAATTTCATTTATAGATCTACATTTTCATAGTATACCTGCCAAAGTTAAATGATTACAAGTGCTGGGATCTTCTTTCTAGCTGAGTCAATAGAAATTTTCCTAACTGTAAAAAACCCAAACCAAACCAGTATAATTTGGTTTTGTATTTTCCATGTGATGTAGCATGTCACTCCATGCATGTATTCATTCTTAACATACTAAACATGTCAGCATAATCACATACGTTCTTCTAAACAAAGAATGCTACTTTATTACATTTATAGATTATTTTTCTATCTGCTTATGTAGATGAATTAATAAATGAAACCTTATTCCCTTAAAAAATAAACTCTTTCATTGATTTGCTCTTTTAGTCAAGGTTCTCTCATCATTTTGCAGCTGTGGTATATCGTATCTTTCGCTTACTAGGAAATTGTTAACAGTTATGTCAATACGCTGGGACCAGTAAGACCTATATTCCAACACAGTTCTGTCATAGTCTTCCTATGTGATACTGAGCCATAAGATAACATTTCTTAAAATCACACCTATTCTCTATCTTGAATGTCAACCACTAGAAGCCAAAATAATACAAATACTTTGTAGCTACGACCGCACAGCAAAACATAATAGGTCAACTAATAAAAATGTCTAGGATCTTCTTTTAACAATTATTTGTCTTTTTTTGATACAAATCGTTTTTCACCAGATCTGAGGGAAGCAGCAATTTGAATGTGATACAGACTCACCTTTAATAAAAAGAAGATTATGGTTATGAAAAAGTCTAAACTGGACATAGAATCATAGCATAGTTTGGGTTGGAAGGGACCTTAAAGATCATCTAGTTCCAACCCCCCTGCCATGGTCAGAGACACCTTCCACTAGATCAGGTTACTCAAAGCTCCATCCAGCCTGGCCTTGAACATTTTGAGGGAAGGGGCATCCACAACCTCTCTGGGCAACCTGTGCCAGTGTCTCTTCACCCTGACAGTAAAGAACTTCTTTTTAAAGTTTATTCTACACTGAGGCTCAGGTAATCTTCACCTTAGGTCACATATTGCCGTTTAGTATTGTTATACGGTGACTCATTTTATAGAGCTCTAGTTCAGTAAGCTATATCAGAGAAGAAGTAAAAAGAGACTGAGTAGTAAACTGTAGCCTTGAACACAAATTGTGACTCTCAGCACCCAATTTTAATTTGATTTCCTCACACTCTCTTTCTTTCCCTTTCTCCATTGCACAAGTGAAACTGTCTTTCATGGCAGAAATGCACAAAACAAAAAGTAGTTTACATAAAGTCAATGGGAGTATGCAGGGCTGCCTATTTTGGCCTCTCTGTTGATAATGAAAACCACAAACTGCTAAATTCTATACAGAGGCATAGGTATACCACTTCCATCCATATGGTAAAGCATTTGACAAAATCTCCATGTCTGCAGTAAATGGGTTCTGGGGACAGAAGTTAATCAGATAGCTACTCTGTGGGAAACAAACAGGGCTCCCATGACACAGTAGAAACTTCAATAGGCTATTTTACAGTATCTGAAGGGGGGGGGCAGAACCAAACAAAACATTTCTTAATGCAACAAGTTTCACAATCATTCCATGAAATTTCACAATTTAGTAACAGTAAACTATCTGTTCTTCCTACGAATTACAAACAAATATTGCCCCATGAACCCAACTGAATATACTGTCTTGAGCTGAACAGCCCTTTCCCACTCAACACTATTAACCATGTAAAGGTATTTCTATGTTACCTGAACACAGTGACAAAAATCCATGAACTGTTTCTCACATCCCAAACCATAATCCTAGGCCTGAAGACCACTTTGGACAACTCAGTAAAGCCAAAAGGAGCTCTGTAGGTCAAATTTACAAAGCAGGAGAACAACTTTTTCCTTGTGAACTAATCTACTTAAATTGTACGTTGATCTAAGCTGCTCTCCACTGCCTGCCAAAGACACTCAGCACTATTGTCATTCAATGTCTTCTACCTGTCTGACAAAGAAAAGCTCTAATTTTCCTAATACTTTGTTCTCAAATACTGTGTTCAGTTTTGGTCCCCTCACTAGAAGAAAGGCATTGAGGTGCTGGAGTGTGTCCAAAGAAGAGCAACAAAGCTGCTGAAGGGTCTAGAGGACAAGTCTTACAAGGAGCGGCTGAGGGAACTGCAGTTGTTTAGCCTGGAGAAATGGAGCCTGAGGGTAGACATTATCGCTCTCTACAACTACCTTAAAGGGGGTTGTAGCAAGTTGGGTGTCAGTCTCTTTCCCCAAGTAAAAAGTGTCAGGATGAGAGGAAATGACTCAAGTTGCACCAGGTGAAATTTAGATCGGATATTAGGAAAAATTTCTTCACCAAAAGGGCTATCAAGCATTGAAACAGGCTGCCTAGGGAAGTGGTTGAGTCATTATACCTGGACGTATTTAAAAGACTATAGATGAGGCACTTAGGGACATGGTTTAGTGACTTCACAGTGTTAGGTTTACGATTGGACTCAATGATCTCAAAGGTCTTTTCCAACCTAAATGATTCTTTGATTCTATGATTCTATTAAAATGTTGCAGGGATCTTCAAACTAGGCAGGGCAAGACCTCGTGGCAGTGTCTAGCAG
The DNA here is from genome assembly GCF_028500815.1 of Rissa tridactyla. Lineage (NCBI taxonomy): Eukaryota > Metazoa > Chordata > Aves > Charadriiformes > Laridae > Rissa > Rissa tridactyla. Next base: position 106,426,874 of record NC_071467.1, on the reverse strand, counting down.
TTAAGATAAATAAATGAGGGTTGCCTAGCTCTGGCAAGAAAAAGGCAGTAGGGACAAGTCCATATGGTGGGGTCCACATTGTTTATTCCACCCATAACCATACCATTAACTGCTTTCTGTGAATGACAAGCATAATTTTGGACCAAAGAGTCTTGATGCTTTTTAAAGGGCCATAAAGTCATTGTGACATTTTTGATTTCCTGGTATCAATTTCCCAAGGAACTAAAAATTGATAAAAAAACAAGAAAACACCATCATTTTTTTGTGAGACAACAAAAATAAGAAATGAACTCTTAAAAAAAAAATAAGACTGTACAGATCAGTATACAACTTAAGCAACTATTTCATATGCAGACAGTCTGCTCTGGAAATTTGATTTATGGGACTAGTCCTAGCTTTACTGAGTTGTCTGAAGTGGTTTTACCTCAGGCCAAGGATTATGGATTGGGATGTCAAAAATGAAGTTTCTGAGAGAGGTTCACTTCCTGGCTTACTTCATCAAGTATTATGAGTAAACATAAACAGGGGCTGTGATGCTTCAACTTCCAAAGCACAGCCAAGAACTGTATTTCCTATTCAGCAGCCACAGTTGAACAAACAAAACATTTTCATCTCCCTGCAAATGAAAAAATTATTCAGTCATTCCCAAAAGACAAGACACTCGTGTTAGTCTCATTCCTGTTTGATATAATATAATCCTGCTCACCTCACTTTTCTCACTCAGCATTATCTACTCTTGCCCCTTACTTAGTCTTTTTACAGAACAGTGTATGAAGCCGTTAAACTCTCTTCTATTACTTTTCACAATACACATTTTTTGAGAGTCACATACAATGTTAGATTGATAGGACATACAGGCAAGGAATTGATAGCAGGTGCAGTCCTTGCCCAGGCAGATTAATTGTGCTGGTGCCTACATTGCTGCAAATGAAGAGACATGACAGCTTCATGGGAGATCCCAAGAAAGAGACTGATGATGGGTGTTTCCCCATGTGGTCTCTCATACATCTCTATAGAAATACTTCTGTGGTAGGACGCAAAGATGCCCTTGGTGCCTGGGATCGTAAGAGAAATAAAGCCATCACTAGTTCTACTACAAAAACTTCCTACAATGGACACTGAACAGAGCATAAGAAATAATTTGTCTATGGTATTTTTTCTCTTTCTTCATGGTTTTGGTGGCCTAACCTCTATGCAGACCTCGCAGTAGTCCTTAGAGCAGTTGTTTAACACCAGCAAGATCTCCACTACTTGTCAGAAATTTTTTTACTCTTGCTGTCCTGAAACATGTAATTCGAATATGGCAAGCAGGAAGTAAACTTGTCTGAAGACTGTGTTTACAGGCCCCTCATATTGTCTCTTGTTAACTAAGAGCCAGACTCTGAGGATTTAGTGATTAATATTTAAAACAGTAACAACAGAAATAATTTGTGAAGTAATTCGTTCTGGATAACAATGATCCACCAGCCCTATGAAAACAGCTCCTTTCCATGCTTCACTGTGGGATTCAAAATCTATAATTTTAGGAACATATTGGAATGATTTACAATCCTGTCAACGAGCAGCCAAGCAGCGCCAGGACTGATCAATGAAGTGTCCTGCTGTATATCTCTGACTGAGTCTTTGAGTCTCCATGCCTTACTGGCACTACAGAATATTTTGAAGTCTCATTCCAGACTCTTTAAGGAACACTTGAGATGTGCGGTGGCCTGTTTATAAATTGGTCAATGTGTCTCACCCCAATATATTTCTGTTTCGTTAATATTAAACAGTAGTTTAATTAAATTTAGGAGAAATCTTATTTTTGTTTTAAAATAATCTCTGTCCACATTCAGAATGTAAGAAACACAGGCAGAACCTTCAAATGAAATCAGTTTTGTCTTTTCTTTCTATTAAGTCTTGTCTTGTAAAGCAAATAAAATTATTTTCTGTCTTAGAGAAAACACCCAGAACTCTTAATTTAAGCAGCAGGTATTCTATGGGCATATCAGGTGTCATTAAAAAAGTGCCTTTTAAAGAGAGATATCAATGTAGAAAATATAACAGTTTAAACATATTTGAAATCTACATCCAAATCTCTCTTCAGTCTGTAATCTGAAGCTAAGACTCAGCTAGAAAAGATGCTGCCTTTGCCCAAAACTGGTCAAAGGCGGATAATGAAAAGATTCATTTCTCTCTCTCCATGACAGCAGTAGCAGCAGAGGAATGGCTTTAGGCCACTCAACCTCACTTGCATCCCAGCTAACAGCTGTGCAAACCACAGAATTTTTCCTTCCCAGGGGTTTATTAAAATGTTTTTTCTCTTTTGATGTGTTGTTTATATAAACTCATATGACTTTTACTTTGAATGAATCTCAAAACTCAAGAATACCTTCTGCTCATTTTACCTATATGATGAATAACATGCTTTGTACAAGTTTCATCTCGAAAGAATTAAAAAGGATTATCCTTAAAAAACTATTTTAACATACAATATAGCTGTTTTCTCTGTAAGTCTGAATGTATTAGAACTTGCCAGAAACAACCATGTTATTACTCAGCGGTGACATTCATCACTTAGAAACACAAGACTACTCCTTGCAAAACCAGAACAATTTCTTGAACCGAAGTCCTAAAGACAGGCAATTTTAGAAATAACTACTGCCAATCATTAAGAGTTTTGCTTAGAAACCACCTTTGGCATGATAACATTATTTTTTAAGATCTGAACACTTAGTAATTAACTAAGAACCAATAAATTCTCTTCACATTTTACATACCTCACCAGAATTTAAACCATATTTTTTGAGTTATAAAGGCATAAAACAGTGACTTAATGAAGACTTATCTGCTGAAAAAATTCACATTCTTTACCAGTGTTTTCTGTGTAAGTTTGCAAAACAAACTGGAACAGCAATCTTTAATCTTCAGTGCATTAATCAGGAACAAGAACCATGCTTTCATATGTGCTTACGCAGCATGTAACACAGCCAACTACAGTTCCACCCAAGATACTAATATACAAAAAGACTTCTTACAGTGAGTGCAGGTCCAACTTGAATGATCCAAGGATCTTGCATTTGAATACCCTCTGAGATAACAATGAGTAAGCCTTTCAAACCCATTTCGCTGGCTGTTACTGCATTCTGTTCCAAATAGCACAGTAAGTCCTAAGTCCAAGGTCTGGTCCAGAAAACCTACTGACCCTCTACCTTTATCTCTGAAGTAATACTTGGACTAAAGCTCTCTGTCACATTTACCTGCTGAAACAGATTCCCAACATTGGATGCTATTCCTCCTTGGAGTCCAGGCTTCTCCAGGCCACTAGTTCAGGATGTCAGGGAGATAGTTGCTTCAGAGCCTTGTTTACAGTTGAAATTAGCTGCAAACAAAAGACAGACAGGGCAACTCTTCTCCAGCCCTGTAGTCTCAACTAGGGGGTGTTGTGGTTTGAAATGGAAGATAAATTCACAATCAAGTCTGGACTCTGATCCAAGCTTAAATTATAAAAGAGGAATGTGCTCAGCCTCCTTGCTTTGCAGCTTATTGCCAGCAGGTGGTGGACACATTAACAGAGTGACTTAAATCATAGTGAATAGAAAAAGGAAGGACACCACAGATGAATGGATGTGAAGGCAAGAGGACATATAGGATAAAGTTACGAATGCTCAGCTCATGTGCAGTGCATGAGAATGAATGTAGAAAAGTCAACCAACATGCAGAATTAAGGCAGACAAAGAAATGTGATTCTAGCTGTGAACAGGAATGAATGAAGAAAGATAACAAATGTCAAGTAGATATGTGGCTCACAATGATGCAAGAAGGAAGGCTCTGAATGCCATGTTGACTGTCGGAAGCCGGTGGGGGGCGGGGCAGGGGGGGAAGACAACTGAGCAGATATACCAAGGATGAAGACAAATAATGGAATGTGCTGAAAAGCTCAGGCAACGTGCACAGAATTGGGACAACAGACGCATGGCAATCCAGTCCCAACCTTTGTTTCAAACAGCTTCTCAGAACTGAATATGCTTTTTGCATGAAAAATTATCTAACTATTGCCAAACATCCAACAAAGTCCATTTTCACTTTTTTTATCTACTTGTTTACAGAACCCGAAATTTTCATTAACTAACAACGTAAAGACTTTTGTGGATTAAGCTGTCTGATTTAGAAAGTACAGAATGCCTGTACATATAGAGAAAGATGTTGGCCTTTTTTGGATCTTAGAAAGGAACAATAATAACAATATCAAAAGATATTATTAAACACCACCCTCAAGTATCTCTGTGACACAAGCACCTATAATTCTACCTGTATTCTTTATAGTGCTTGTATATTTAGAATTCAAACTACTTTGCAAAGCAATAAGTTCACTTTTATTTTTGTAACCCGTGATTGATCTAAATGCCAAGGAGAATCTTATTTTTCATTTCATCTGTTTTCATCATGGAAAAAATGGTGGATTGTGATAAAATTCTAAAGACCATATCTGTCACATTCATAATACAAAATAGAAAAATAAATACTACCTGGATTTTCTACTACAAAAAAAAATGCAAATTTCAAATTTAATTTTATTTAACTAAAATATGCATTTTCCAAAGCAATTTTTTAAAGAAACTTTATTTATCAAAGATGAATTTTCAGTCTTTCCCTGTAAATTAGATGTATTAAACAGGACTGGGTAAGAGGTGAGAATGAATAAGAATATAATAACATTATGAGAGAAAGTAGTTTGTTCAACAATACAGTACATTTCAGAAGCACTAGACTGTAGAAATGCAGAAGCACACATGTTTATTTATACATTATATTAAAAAAAAACAAACCTTTGAAGTCAAAACAGGAGGAAAGGAGGAAAAAAGAGGAAAAAAGTGTTAGCCCAGTTGTCCAGAACCTAGTTACAATGTCAGTACTCTCATTTACAGCAATTATATCAGGTTTATAATTATGGCCTTCACAATGATTTTTTTTCCTCCAGAGCATATCATAATGCTTACTTACACATACTTGCTTACACCACTGAAACTAGGGTGACACTTCAGCACTGCTCTCTATTGAATGCCATTTGCACACACTGTAGTTCTGTTTTGGCATCACGCTGGGATTACTAAGGGCTTTCATTGTCTTGAGATCAACAGGTACAGAACGTCTCTTGGATTTGAATGCTGTAGTTATCAGACTAGCAATCAATGGTCTTATGTGATAGCATTCGTATTAAAATGCTAATTGCCATTAATGCCTTCCGTTAATGCATTCAATTCAATTGTGGTCTTTTAGTCCCAGAAATGTTGATGTGAGACTGTCCCATTAATTTCAATAGAGCACAGACATATACCATCCATAGGAACACTGAAGCAGTTAAACAAAGCCTTATAATCTGATTAGCTTTTGCTTGCACTGATACCTGCCTTTATTTATGAACTGCCTTCATTATGCACTGAACTCTAAAGAATGTATTGATTGCTATTATACATGAAGACATTTAACGCATTTCAACCTTACAGTAATTCTCAGTCATAGTAAATACACAGTCACCTCTACTCACATCAGTTCCAAGACTACATGACAGCAAGGCTCCATGATGCATCGGAAACAATTCTGTTAACTAGCAAAGGGCTGTGTTGTCACAGATGATTAGGTCATAGATTCCAGGGGGCTTCTAGTGGGTAGGGAATTATTCAAAACAGAAGCCAAACCCCAGTGTTCAAATCTAGCTTGCAGAGTTTTAAAAGCTTGGATGTGAAGCTTTATTTCATAGCCATCTCCAATAAAAATCTTTAGTTCTTCTGTATCCACCAGACTTTTCTGGATTTAAGAGAATTAAGAGAATATTTCTATTTGTAACCCTTATTTATTGTAATATTTCTAGTTGTAACCCTCCTGACATTGAAACAGGAGTTAAGAGGTGAAATGCATAATTGCTTGTGGCATTTAATTGTTTGAATTTATTTTAGAGATTCTGCTCACCTCTGGGCTCTCTGGCTAGTGTTGCATACTAAAGCCTCCCCGGACTGGATCACGTAGCACTTGCTCTCTGCATTGCTGCTTTGCAACCATCCCTTCAAGTCCCCATCAACAGGCATAGCACCTTCCCTTCATATCCAAAATTTATACTAGCTCTTCAGCTCCAACAAGTCTCCAAAAAGGTTTGAGCAGCTGCTTGCTTCATGTCTACCAAACTCTCCGGGCTTCCCATGAACCCACACTCCAGACAAGAGCAAAGGCTGCATGACAAGCTTTTGACCTTGGGAAATCCCTCTTGTGGGATAAACTTAGAAGCAGCTGCCTGTCCAGCACAGACCTAAAACCCCAAATTATGACTTCGAAGATATCAGTATGGCAGGCAACCTAGAGCAGCTTGGAAGTGTAGTGCAGATCACTTAGTACAAAAGCTTAAGGAAATCGATTTCAGCTGATTAACACCTAGCAGATGTCAACAGATTTCATATACCATGAGTCTGCTCACAACAAGTTCTTATCTTAATGTTACTGTTTTAACAATGTTCCTTTTTGTGATAAAATAATTAGCATTCAAGTGTTCGTATTTCTGCCGCATTGTAAGGATGGTATGCCTCATTTCTACTGAATCTCCTGTGCCTCACTTTTGGAAGTTGTACTTCTAACCAAATCCAAACTTTGCCTCTAAATATTTACCTCCAAATCCTAACTTTAACTCCAAAGAAAACTCATTTATTTGTAGATGACTGTGGAATAATTACTAAATTGGCCAAGAATACAAAATTCAGCATTGTTCACACATTAAGGAAAGTCATAAAATCAAGAGGCTTCTGAGGTAGAATACAGCTGCAGCTAGCACACGAAGAATGCAACATCTGTGATTCCCTGTACAAGGTTGTTTGCGAAACTACACGAGGGATGGAACGGAACACGCTTGTTCCGTGGCCTTCCCTTGTGACGAATAGCAGATATGGGGACGAGATGGTACTACGGAACTGATAGCGGCCTACATGCTACCCGAGCCAACATTTCATCAAATGTTGATGAAATGCTGTCCTTTTGTGCGAACTTTGCTCACCACAATGTACCAAAACACACCTCCATCCCGGAGGCTATCCGCCCCCGAGGTGTGAACACTCCTCCTTGAATACATTAATCATAATAAAAGTACGTATGACTAAAGTCACTCAAACTCCACTTTGAAGATAAAAAAATAATATAAAAATAGCCCAAGAGAGGGGGGATGTCAGGGAAGACACCATCGCGAAGAATTCCACCGCTGATTTCCGGGATCAGTCGACGGGCTGAGCCTTTCTTCCCCCCCATAGGGACGCCTTTGGGTAAGACTTCGATTACACCGAGCGCTTTCTCGGGGACTTCGAAATTTCTCTAGAGAATCTCTACCCTACATTTATAGCCAGGCTGTATCATTTATAATTTTGTCGCACGTTTGTATACTTGGCAATATCTTTATTTGCACGTGCTTTGCAGACAGTGTATTTATCACCGGCAATCCTAAAGAACCTGTATATCTGTTGTTTAAATAAACTGCACTGTTTAAGTAGCTAGTCGCTTCGCTTTCTCACTGAACGCGACCAAAACTACAGAGAGGCCGTGCTAGTTCAGGAGCACGACTAGACTGAAGGTGCAGTCCACTATTAGTGTATCCAAATCGTAATAGTTTAATACATATTAAACGCGATTGGACTGATAGTGCTGAATTGGGCATCACTCAGAATTTAAACCTAGCCGCACCTAGCCTCCCACCTCGGTGAGGAGTGTTAGAACGCAAGGGGGTTTATCTTCTGCCAAAGCCGCTTGGCCCTGTTTCACGTAACAATGACTTGAAGCTAGACCCCAGGAAACTACCCAGATAAACACTGAAAGTGCTAAATCAACATATGAGAACCTCTATTTGTTCAGGATTAGCATACTCTGCACAGGAGCATCATAAAAATTAATACTCAATATTTTCATAGAATCTTCATGGTTGGAAAGGACCTTTGAGATCATCGAGTCCAACCACACACACACAAAAAAACCCACCCTACAATCTCTGTCACTAGAGCATGCCCTGAAGTGCCACATCTAGACGTTTCTTAAACACTTCTAGGGATGGTGACTCAACCACCTCCCTGGGCAGGCTGTTCCAGTGCCTGACCACTCTTTCAGTAAAGTAATTCTTCCCGATATCTAATCTAAACCTCCCCTGACGCAACTTCAGACCATTTCCTCTGGTCCTGTCATTATTCACCTGGGAGAAGAGGCCAACACCCACCTCTCTACAATCCCCTTTCAGGTAGTTGTAGAGGGCAATGAGGTCTCCCCTCAGCCTCCTCTTCTCCAAGCCAAACATGCCCAGCTCCTTCAGCCTCTCCTCACATGACCTGGTCTCCAGACCCCTCACCAGCCTGGGGGCTCTCCTCTGGACACGCTCCGGCGCTTCAATGTCCCTCTTGTACAGAGGGGCCCAGAACTGAACACAGTACTCGAGGTGAGGCCTCACCAGTGCTGAGTACAGAGGCACGATCACTTCCCTCCTCCTGCTGGCCACACTATTCCTGATACAAGCCAGAATGCCATTGGCCTTCCTGGCCACCTGGGCACACTGTTGGCTCATGTCCACCAGCACCCCCAGGTCCTTTTCTGCCGGGCAGCTCTCCAGCCACTCAGCCCCAAGCCTGTAGCACTGCTCGGGGTTGTTGTGACCAAAATGCAGGACCCAGCACTTGGCCTTATTAAACCTCATACAGTTGGCCTTGGCCCATTGATCCAGCCTGTCCAGGTCCCTCTGTAGAGCCTTCCTACCCTCAAGCAGATCAACTCCCCCACCTAGTTTGGTGTCATCCGCAAACTTACTGAGGGTGCACTCAATCCCCTCATCCAGATCATTGATAAAGATATTAAACAAAACTGGCCCCAAAACTGAGCCCTGAGGGACACCACTGGTGACCGGCCGCCAAGAGGATTTCACCCCATTAATCACAACTCTCTGGGCACGGCCACCCAGCCAGTTTTTAACCCAGTAAAGAGTACACTTGTCTATGCCATGATTCGCCAGCTTCTCCAGGAGAACGCTGTGGGGGACGGTGTCAAAGGCCTTACCAAAGTCCAGATAGACAATGTCCACAGCCTTCCCCGCATCCAGAAGGCGGGTCACATGGTCACAGAAAGAGATCAGGTTGGTTAAGCAGGACCTCCCTTTCCTAAACCCATGCTGGCTGGCCTTGATCCCTTGGCTGCCCTGCACTTGCCATGAGAGCTCGCTCAAGATGATCCTCTCCATGATCTTTCCTGGTATCGAGGTCAGGCTGACAGGCCTGTAGTTTCCTGGATCCTCCTTCCGACCCTTCTTGTAGATGGGCGTCACATTAGCCACCCTCCAGTCATCTGGTACCTCCTCTGTTGACCAAGATTGTTGATAAATGATGGAGAGAGGCTTGGTGAGCTCTCCTGCCAGCTCCCTGAGTACTCTTGGGTGAATCCCATCCGGCCCCATAGACTTATGTGCATCTAGGTGCAAAAGCAGATCATTGACTACTTCCTCCTGGCTTACGGGTGGCTTGTTCTGCTCTCCATCCTTATTTTCCAGCTCAGAAGGCTGAACACCCTGGGGATAGCTGGTCTGACCATTGAAGACGGAGGCAAAGAAGGCATTAAGTATCTCAACCTTCTCCTCTTCCTTGGCTGCAACTTTCCCCCCCCACATCCAGTAAGGGATGGAGATTCTCCCTGGCTCTCTTTTTGTTGATTATTTATAAATTTTTTTGTTGTTGTCCTTAATGTTAGTGGCCAAGTTGAGCTCCAGCTGGGCTTTTGCCTTCGTAATTTTCTCTCTGTATAACCTAATGAGATCTCTGTACTCCTCCTGAGTTGCCTGTCCCTTCTTCCAAAGATGGTAAACCCTCTTTTTATTCCTAAATCCCATCAGAAGTTCCTTATTCATCTAGACTGGCCATTTTCCCCGCCCTTTAAACTTGCAACACCTGGGGACAGCCTGCTCCTGGGCCTTTAAGATTTCCTTCTTGAAGAGCGTCCAGCCTTCCTGGACCCCTTTGCCCTTCAGGACTGTCTCCCAAGGGACTCTCTCAACCAGTGTTCTGAACAAGCCAAAGTCCGCCCTCTGGAAGTCCAAGGTAGAGGTTTTGCTAACCCCCCTCCTCACATCGCTACGGATTGAAAACTTGACCATTTCATGATCACTAAACCCAAGACAACCTCCAACCACCACATCTCCCACTAGTCCTCCTCTGTTTGTGAACAGTAGGTCTAGCAAGGCACCTCCCCTGGTAGGCTCACCTACCAGTTGTGTCAGGAAGTTATCTTCCATGCACTCGAGGAACCTCCTAACCTGCCTGCTCTCTGCTGTGTTGTATTTCCAGCAGATATGCATCAGGTTGAAGTCCCCAACCAGAACAAGGGCTGGCGATTGCAAGACTTCAGCCAGTCGCTTATAGAATACTTCATCTCTCCTCATCCTGGCCAGGTGGTCTATAGCATACTCCCAGCACAAGATCTCCCTTATTTGCCTTCCCCTTCATCCTTACCCATAAACACTCACCTTTATCATCACTGGAACCTAGCTCTATACAATCAAAACAATCCCTAATGTACAGAGTCACACCCCCGCCTCTCCTTCCTTGCCTATCCCTTCTGAAGAGCTTATAGCCATTCATCACAGCATTCCAGTCGTGACAGTCATCCCACCACGTTTCCGTGATGGCGACTACATCATAGCTGTCCTGCTGCACAATGGCTTCCAGCTCATCCCGTTTGTTGCCCATGCTACGTGCATTCATGTAGATGCACTTAATTTGGGCTACCGATTTCACCCCCATCCTTGGCCCTTTACCCCTAGGCTCATTACTAGTGGGCCTGGTTTTATCCCCTTCCCCCTTCGTTTCTAGTTTAAAGCCCTGTCCATGAGCCTTGCTAACTCTTGGTCTAGTACCCTTTTCCCCTTTTGGGATAGGGTTTTCCCATTCTTGGCAAGCAGGCCCGGTGTCCTGTAGATCAAACTATGATCACTGAACCCAAAGCCCTGCTCGTAGCACCAGTTTTGGAGCCAGGTGTCGATCTGTCCGATTTTCTTGTTTACCCATTCATTAGTCCCCAAAACTGGAAGGGCAGAGGAGAACACAATTTGTGCTCCCAAACCCTTGACAAGCCGTCCAAAGGCCCTGAAATCTTTCTTCATTGCTCTCAGACTTACACTCTCCAGCTCATCACTGTCTGCCTGTAAGATCAAAAGAGGGTAATAATCTGAGGGCCGTATCAGGCCAGGAAGCTTCCTGGTTGTATCCTTAACATGGGCCCCAGGGAGGCAGCAGACCTCCCTGTGGGAAGGGTCTGGCCTGCGTATGGGACCCTCAGTTCCCCTCAGAATGGACCCCCCTATGACTATTGTCCTCCTCGTGCTCTTCACAGAAGCAGTCTTAATGCGTGGGGCTGGCTGCTTTGGCAACTCCCTGGATGGGGCTTTATCAGCATCCTTAGTTCCCTCATCATCTATCATCAGAGGCCCATATCTGTTCTGTACAGGCACCTGGGGGGGCATGGGAGGTCTGGAGGGGGCTCTCCTGCTGCCCTGAGCAGGCACCTGCTTCCATTCCCCCCATCCTCTCCTAGTTCCCCTCCTTCTACCTGGTGACAAGAGGGCAGGGCATCCTCCACCCCTCATGGAGCCTCCACCTGCTGCTTTTTCCCTAAGCATGGCAGGGTGTGGCTCCACCAATCTCCCTTTCACACTCCCGAACGCTCCTCAGTCTTTCCACTTCCTCCTTAAGCTCAGCCACCAGGCTGAGCAGATCATCTACCTGGTCAAAGCGCACACAGGCACTGTCTTTGCTGTCCTCCTGCCAGAGGGACAGACATTCCATGCAGCCCATCACCTGGGCAGGTGCCTGTCTCTCCATCAGGTCCGTTTGGGTCGCTTTATTCCTTTTGGCTTTGGCTATAGACCGAGTGGAGACCATGTTTTCTTTGCAGTCGACCTAGCCTGCCTGCCTGCCCGCTCTCCTCTTGTTCCTCCCCTCACAGTCACCCGTCCCGCGCCGCGCTCTGCGGTGGCTGCCCGCCGCTGATGTCACCTCGCCGACATACACCCTCCTGCGGCGCTCCCGGGCGGTTCCGCGGGTGACAGCCAGGCAACACCCACTGGGCTGCTTGTTTGCTCAGTGCGCTCCCGAAGGGCTTCTTTTACGAGGGGGGCCCACCCCCTCCTCGTTCAGACCTGCCGGCGGAGGTGCTGGCTCCGCCCCGCTCCTCCTCAGCTGCCACCAACCCCCGTAAGCGCCGGGTCCCGGCTCCGGGTGGCCGCTTTTCCTGGCTTGAAACAGCCTCAAAAACGAGCCCCTTGACGGCCTTTTTTTGCCGCGATTCCCTTTCCCAGTACAGACTGACCTGCACTGGAGCTGGTCTCCTCGGCGAGTGGAGGTGGTTCTCTTTGTGGTTCTCTTATTTGCATGTGTCATTTTCTATAATCAAATAGTATTAAGTTTCACAAAGAAAAAACTCATAAGCTTTTCAGTTTAGTATGGAAAACGTGATTTTATACATTTGAATGCATTTGAATTTGTGTTCACAAGCGATCTAACTTCAACACTCAGAATAACTGAATTTGGGAGCTAAACCTGAGTGTGGGTAAATTTTCTGGTTCCCAGACATGCGTAGGAAAGAAAACAGACTGTACCGGTTTTCAGGACAGTCAAGTAAAGCCAATACGCTCAGAGTTGTTTTAAATTCTTTATTACAGAACCTGGCATCTGACTTTCATAGCCACTGTGGAAGCAAAATGGAAGCAAGCAGGAGAAAGGACTCTTCCAAGAATGGTTCATCAAACAGAATTTTCTATTTTAATTTACAAATGACACATATGAATGTTTCTGACACTATCCATGATAAGATATACTAATTAAGGATGCTGAATATGGTATAATTGAAAAAGAAACCCGTATTTTCCATGAATAACAATACAGCTAAGCATAAAATGTTCAGACCTTCTCAGAGGCAGGGAGCTAAGAAGAGGAATTCTGCCAGAAATGTTCACTGTGTAGGTTGGCCATAATTTTCGCTTGTCTTCTTTTTTATTCAGGTTTCCCTATCATTTTGGGGTTTGCTGGGAAAGGAGAAGAAAAAGAAAACAATATTTGGAAGGGTGGGGAGTGGGGGGGGAGCAAACCATGTATTTTGTATGCCAGTCCTAGCAATTATTGTCTTTGCACCCGAAATTAGGATGTTATATATGTTACTGCATGTCTTGGTGTAAGAATTACAGGCAGCCCAGCAAGTGAATAAGTGTAGCCCCTGTATTTCCAATGACACTCTGTGTGATGCAGTAAGAAGGGTTTTGCAGGATGGGTTAAAACAAGTATCTGCAGTGAAGAAAATCAATGTACACAGAATCTCTAGGTCCCAAAAGCATACAAAAATCCATACAGAGTTTTTCCCCCTCTTCAAACTCTCTTCAAACGCTCATCAAACTGGTAAATGGCCTTTTGTACAGGAAAGTGATTGATTTTTTTCAAACTTTTCTCCTGGCACAGTTAACTTTTCTTGTTAAATCCATCTGCTGCTTTCATTTATTTACTATGTAATTAAGAAAGTCCCCGTTCCCCGTGTGATCTAACTTTTGTATTTTGTGGAAATTAATTCTTTCTGATGATAAAAAGTCGTAATCATAACTCTCTCATAATTGGAATTCTGTCTCTCTCTCGCGCACACATACATACACACACAAACAAATACGGTGAAGCAAGAAATGCCAGAATTAAGAAAGTACATTTTTTACTCTGCTGAAATTTGAAGTTTACATGAGATGTAATGGGTTTCCCCATCCCCCACTTTGCTCTTCAACTCCTCCTTCTTCCTTCTCACAGTCTTCTTCCTATTCTTCACAGTTTCAATGGCAACAACGAACAAAGATGTCTTGAGAGAGCCAAGAATAATACGCTGTTGTTGATCTGTACTCATAAGTCTCACTTAATGATTTTTTTTTCTTTTGCTTACTCAAAAAGTTGAAAACTCATGCTTTGCTAGGGCCATCTGTAGAGTTCATTGTTTGGGGATTTGAGAAGAAGCCAAAGATTTGCATACCCTGTCTTTGAGACTCAAATCCCAGAGGTATTGCAGAAGTTCAGCTAGAGCCCAGACTAACATAAAGTCACTTTTCACAAGAGACTCTCTCGATTTGAAAAATAAATGGCTAACAATGCTTAGCTAGCTGATAGACACTGTTCCTGAAGATGCTGTATAACCTATTGTATAACCTGCAAACTGAATCTGGCAAGTTAATTAACACAGTCAGTCATAGATGTTCAGATATTTCTCTGTCAAAGAGTTTGAAAGGCTGGCTCCAGAGCCTGAAGTTAAAATCTCTGTGGTAGCAATGATGTCACCCTTGTGACAGGCTTTAACTGGAGCGATGAAAGGAGCTGTTATGTTTCTCCTAGCTCAGCAGGTGTGAAGGCAACACAAAGGACATTCACAGAGGAATTCCCTTACATGAAACTTAATCAGACTCATTCTGAGTGTTGCACACCACTGATTCTACTGCCTGAGGAATGAATGGTGAACAAATGCTGATTCATTGTATTTTGCAAATACTTCCGAAGAAAAATATGTAATTTTGAAGTTACCCATTCTTATTGTAACTTTTATTTCATCTCAATTTCATTGTTGCTTTTCTTTCTCCTTCTGCTTGTTTTCTGATTCATTTGCGACCCTTCATTCAGCCAAGTCCTAAAGTCCAATTCATTTAAATATGTTTAAGCCTGAATGTCAACTGATCATTTTTGCTTTCCTTTTTATTTACTGTAGCTGACTTCATAGAAAGAAAATTCAGAGGAGGTGGCAACACAGGCCCAAAGCCTGTTCAGATTCAGACCAAGACCTTCCATACTGATGAATATTTTGACGCAGCTCAACAGCAACCATTTCTAGTTAAAAGCTGTCGCTGCAGCTGACATGGACTGTAGTTTCTGCTCCCTTTTGCTTGTCTAAGTTAACCTTGTTAGTTAGGATATGCAATATAAAAATTAATTTATTAAAAATTAAATTAAACAAATACATGTTATTACATTTTTTTTATGTAGAACTATCATTCCCATTTGAGGAAATACTTGAACAGATTCCCAAATTAAAATAAATGCTACAGCATCTTTTTTAATAGACAGAACAGAAAGCACTTTTGCAATTCGAATTTAAGAGCAGCTGTACTTTCCAGTTTGAGATTGCTAGGATGACTATTATAGGCTGCAGTACATCATTTGATATTTAATTGACTCAGATTCGTAGGCCTGGCCAGCAGATTTCAAAGTGCATCACTTTGAGAAAAACATATCCGGTCTCTGAAAATATCACAAGAGCCGCAGCACAAAGCTTTCATCAGGATATATGTTCGGTATGGTTTTATTTGCAATTCTCATAATTTAGTTGAAGACCTAGTTTGCAAGTATGAATTTTGACGTTGCAAGAAAAAGACTTCCTTTAAAAAAAAGGATCTCAAGCAAAATTCCTTTCTTTGCAGTAAGTCTTTTTAAATTCTTTACTTAAGTTATTCTAAAAAACTCCAAAATATCAAAGAAGAAATCAAGCATCTGTCATACAGAATCAAAAAATTCCCTAAAAAGCAACACATCTCCACCTTTTTAGTTCTAAAAATAAATTTTGATGCACCTTTCTTTAACATGTACTATTCTTAAAAGCCATCTCCAGTTTCTGGTACTTCGGAGATTACTATTTCTTTGAACAGCAACTAGTAAAAAGGAAAATGAGTATGTATTTATTTTATGTATTTAAATATATAATTGCCTGTCCATTTGGACTCCAGAGCACTGAAACTGGGTTTTATGTTCAACACCAGAAAGGCAGTGAGTAGAAACACACTGTGCTACTCTATTTTGTGACATAGCCAATGCATGGGTGATCTTGAGAAGGGTAACTGAATGAGACCCCTACCCAGCACAGTAGCCTTTCTTTAAGAACACAGAATGGGAAGAAGGCAGTCCTTGTTCCAAAACACAGAAACTCCGTATGCTTTTACTTCTGTTATATTACATTTTCAGACAAGGTCATGTTTGCTAGCACAGCAATGATTTTAGAACTGCACAGCCTCACAAGATTACATGTTGACTTCTGTTTCTAGGAGTTATTATTTTTGCCATCACGCTCAAAGATGTGACCATATCATGAGTTTGGTTACATTTTTTAAATTTTCTTTGCAAACATGAGCGCTAGAAGTGTTTTCTAATTAACTGCTGACAGTTTCGTAGAATCGCGTATAGCTGTGATGATACTAAGAAAGCCAGACCTAGCGAATGGTTTTGCTTGTCTCTTCTTCTTACAAAACAGCAATTGCAAACCAGATAGCTAATGCAATGTAATGTTAGTGACTTCACAGTAAGATCTCAATCAAGAATAGGAACAAATATTTGCATTTTACAAGTCAGCTGCTTATTCCCCGATTTACCACATAAAATATAGAAAGCTGGACTAAAGCGACCTCAGACTCATTAGCAGTTCTTTTAGAACCCACCAAAGAGGAAAGGAAAAACTTACGCAGCATTAATCTTTGAACTGGGAAAGAAGGCGCCAATTTCAACCTTCAGGAAGAACAGCAAGGCAAAAAAAAAGATACTTTGCAAGACCTAAAACCCCAGAGAGACATGAAAATAGCCAACTGTGTTTTGTGAAGAACAGGGAATGTGAAATCAACCTACTGCCCCAGTAATGCATTTTTGTCGTGGTTTGGCCTCAGGCGGCAACAAAGAACCACGTGCAGCTCACTTGGGCCTTCCCGATACGGGAAGAATCGGAAGAAAAAGGCAAAACTCGTGGGTTGAGACAAAGGCGGTTCAACAGCACAGCAAAGGGGACAAGCAAACAACCGCAATAACACGGACAGAGGAATATACAAGCACGATTACGGAACGGCCGCTCCCCGACCGCAGCCGGGACGCCCTGGCCCGCTCCAGGCGGCGACTTCCCGCCCGCTCCCCCGGCAGCTCCGGGCGGGCACGGCTCGCACGGCGTGGGGTACCTCTGCTTGGGAGAGTTAACCCTGTCCCCGCCCGAACCAGGACAATGTTATCAATCTGTGTGAATAGAGAAGAGGCAACTACAGTTAGAAGACTTAATTTTTGTAAGACTTACTATTTTTCATTTCATGCTTATGAGCAAGTTGAGAAAAGCGGTCTGGATTAATCTATTGTAAATGGTTAAAATATGTATTCAGAGTAATAACTAAGTATTACTTCCAAAAAAAAGGGCTTCTTCAGGTTTTAATTTAGGTACTTTACTATTCTCATTAATGAACCAAATAATAAAATGCTGAGTGTGTATCTTACATTAGTACCCTCGGGGTTGGAGGAAGTGCAGGTAAGCTGAAGAACAGAACAGAATTCAAAATTACTTGGGCTAACTTGAGACACAGTCTGAAAAACAGTAGAATACAATTCAAAGGAGATGATAAAAGGCAGAAAGAATCAGAAATTTTGAGGTGTAAGGAAAGGAAACGTAAGGTAGAAAGGGCTGGTTTTATAATGCTCACAGGCAGAAAGAAAGCATGAGAAATCATCTTAGATACATGGATAGATATTAAGGTCTCACTTTGAGCAACATGTCTAAATTTGTGTAGCATGCTTAAAGAAAAACACAGATGATATTAAGAATCCAAAGCTGAGAAAGAAGGAAAGGTGAGAGCTTTACAAAAACATGACTTAAAAGAAAAGACAGAAAGAATTTTAGAGGAGACTGACAGTAAATTTCAAATCTAGAAAAAGCTGCTATAAAAAGTAAGAAACATGATCTTTTTCATTTCTGTTGTAGAAAGGACAAACAGTAATGGTTTTAAGTTACAGAAAGAAAGATTTAGTTTAGACTTTAGCAGGTAAAAATCTTTAAGAAAGGTGAAGCACTGGAGCATATTGGCCTTAGTAGCTGTGCTGTTCAACACCTGTGGCCTTTAAGAATACATTAGGATAAACTTTATTCATTTGGACTACATCACTCTGCAGAATAAATATTTTTACCGTAAATGAGAAATAATAAACAAATGACAGTTCTATACAGGCTGTGAGGGTAAAGTAGACATTTTGCCTCATCTTTTGTATAGTACTTGTGATAGTTCTGAATTCTAAAGCTCAATTTCCCCAAATTTATTCTGAAAAAAGAAGGAGCAGAATGTACACACAAAATCATCAGATTGTTTCCAGTCGGAAAAGCTTGTGGAAATTTGTATAGCTTTCCACAGTTCAAGCATCATGCTTAAAACAGCACCATGACATCTTCATCTATCCCTTATAACTAAAGCACACACACATAAAAATACATCACACGCAGATATGATCATTTCACATCTTTCATCATTGCCATTCAAATCTGCTGATAGTGTGCTGATAATATTTAGAAGATCCTGGATTTATAGTTTAGATATTGATACAGAAAGGTCATCTACAGTCAGGACTATAGAGAGAAAAAAGGTTGATAGACAAGAATCTGACTTCAGATACAGTAATATAAATCACTGAGCTTTGACAGCTCCCTCTCTGCCACTCTCTTCAGACAGGTGAATTAGAATAATAAAAGTGAAATTATACACATTAGCTTAATTAAAGCCACTCCCTCCAAAATGTTTTTCAGAAGGCCTAAGAAGCAACTTATGGTATCCCTATGCTATAAACCAGACTTTAGATCAAACCAGTATGATCGCAGAGTTGAAATAAGTAATTTTATTCTGTAGATGATAGGGTTTTTTTCCCTAATATAGTCAGGAAAAAAAGTCCTACATAAGTCAAAATACTTTTAAGCATAGTTTATACTGTCCCACTGTACCGCTGTCTTTATTGTATAAACTGAAGCCTACGCTGGGTATTAAAGAAGATATTTTAAACTGCAAAAGATGGAAAAAATGTTTGCTTGTGTATAGTTACAAGAGAGTATGATTTGAAAGATTTTCATCACTAAAGGAGGGCCCTTTTTACGCACTTACGTCTTGCAAAATTTTCCTCTCTGAATTAACTGTGTCCTTTTCTATTCATTTCCTGTAGCAAACAAAAAGAGCTGCCAAATTTCATTCTCTGTTGTTTGACATGATACCCAGCAGAGGCAGAGAAAAAGTCTGAAGATGACCCAGCTGCCAACTTGAAAATCACAAGAACTCTGACATTTCTGCATTCTGACATTTTAGATAGCAAAGTTGAGAAATCTGAAGTGGTCACATCTGATGAACTGAAAACATTAGGATTGTTTTTTGTTTTACTAGCAAATTAAGGGGTAGGTTGAAGTGATTAAAAGTGTAAAACTTTTCCAGATGTGGACTTTCCATGTGAGCACAAAGAAGTATCAATTAAAATATACAGAACACCATATTATTTTAAGCAAACAGTAGTCTTTCTGAAAGAGACAATACATCTGTTTGTTTGTTTTATTCCAGTTTCTGACGAGTGCATTATATCCTGACAGATAATGTCAAGCTATGTAATAAAAGGCAATAGCGGTTCGGGGGAAGCCAAATAATACAGGAGCCATCAGCCCATCAAAGGCCCACCTGCACAAGGCCAGAGGAGTGCAGGGCACAAAGGCAGGCAGGAACCCAAGCTCTTAACTCAGGGGAAGGGCCTCCCTGTCCAGTCCTTCCCAGGGCTGTCCCAGGAGACTCTCATCCCCCCCCATCCTGATGAGTCAACCCTGAAGCACCTTGGGTCATAGGGGACTATGTGTCCATGGTGCCAGCAACTAGAGTGAGTATTTGTCTGGGTTCCAGCTACTGTACGGGGATCAGGGGCCAGAGGGCTCATGTGCCTGGGTGCCACTAAATGGAGAGACTGAGGTGCATGAAACTAAGTGTCAGAGCCATGTGCCCATGGTGTAGCACCTGGAGCGGGTGCAGGTGTGAGCATTACTGAATATCGAGCCGGACTAGCCAGGGAGTAGGGGAAATGCTCTGTGAACCAGGGGGAGGTGTGTATCTAGGGGCAAGACCACAAGAGGAGGTGGCTGCCAGAGGGACCAGCAGAGTCCCAGCTGGAAAGACCTGGAGTCTCCAGGCAGTCTCTAAGGGTGAGACCTGCATGTGTGTGTGTTTCTACATGGAGACCATGGGTAGGGAGCTTGGGTGCTGGGGGACCAGGAGTGTCCAGAACAGTGCTCTGTGTGTGCGCGTGTGTGAGTACCTTTTGGTACAGTCTGTACCAGTACCTGGAGGGGGGCTGCAGGCTTGGGGGCTCCTATGTCCATATGCCAGCATCCAGGGAGACTGGGATCCAGAGGCAGCTGCTGGATAGACTGAGCGTCTGAGCCCAGCTGCTGGGGGAATCCACCTTGTACATATGTGTATATATATATGTATGTCCTTATAAGTGGACTTCCATCCTCCTCAGCCAGAGAGAGAAGCAGGATGAGGTTACTGGTGCTGTCTCTGTTTGTGAGGGTGCTTCTCTTTGTCTGTGTTGATCTGTGTAGCCAGCAGTGTATATATGTGGTGCATACATGTGCCTGTGTGTGCTTACTGGGAATACCTGCTCAGCCTCACTGCTGGTTACACCTTGGGGCGTGGAGCAGCAGCAGCCTTGCTTCTCTTGGGCTTTTGGGTCCAGCCCAGATTTCCCCTAACAGATATTGCTATTTTATTTTCCATCCCTAACAAAG
This sequence comes from Rissa tridactyla, assembly GCF_028500815.1. Taxonomy (NCBI): domain Eukaryota; kingdom Metazoa; phylum Chordata; class Aves; order Charadriiformes; family Laridae; genus Rissa; species Rissa tridactyla. The sequence continues at coordinate 106,406,288 of NC_071467.1, read as the reverse complement.
GAAAGAAGATACAATTTTGAAAATAAGCAAATACATATTTTTTTAAAAAGAAAAATGTGTTCTGTATAATGAATGCCCTGAAGGGGAGAATAACAAAACAAACCCAAAAAATCAAAACCCACAAATATTTCTGAACCCCAGGTTTAGTTTTCTCTTCAAAGCATTTAGAGAAATGCTGTCTCAACTTTGTCTCTCCGGTTCTTCTCCACTGTTTCCTCCCTTTCACACAGACAAAGCTTACATCCCTTGTAGATCCATGTTCTCATGCTGATTTTAATTTGATTTACTTTCAACAAAACTTTAGTCCCAATTTCAGTATCTATCCACCAAATAAACACAGGAGACTGCAAATCAAAAGTCTGAATGTGAGATATTAATGATTTTCCCCTTGCTCAAGCACTAAGCATCCTGGGTATGTTAAGCATCTAACTTTGGATATGGTTCAGAGTATTTAATGTTGGATCAGAAAAGCATAATTCCATGACAGCAGCAATTCTATTGAGCAGCAAAACTGGCTAAAGTGGTTATGTCTCTAGATATTCTCCTCTTTCTCGCAGGCTTTCAACAGGAGTATTGACATGTCTGTGTTAAAATCAGGTAAGAGCAGTAGAACAGATAAAAATTAAATTGTTCTTTATGCAACAGGCACCAGATTTGTGGAATTTTTTTGCCACTGAATACTGTGGCTTTGAAAGAGCTTTCGCGGGTTGCAGAAGAGATCAGACAAGTACTTAGAGAGAAATTACAGTGAGAGCTACAAAACCAAAACGGTGTCAGGAAATCCCAAGAAGTGAAAATGGTCAGAGGCTGCAAGAGTACTTTGGTGAAATGTCTTCTATACTGGCCCAATTGTTGCTGTTCCTTGACACAGAGCGAGTGGCCCTAAGCAGACGCTTTATATTTAGGGGGAGATGACACATGACTGAAGGGGTTAATTTCTGAGACTTCACTCAGCAAACCTACATCAAAATATGTTATGCCACAGAAGTCTTTGAAAGAAAGGAAAGATTAACTAATATGCTTTTCACTGAGAAAATGCAACCCAAAATTCTAAGAAAGTAAATTTAGTTGCTATGAGTTGCAAAAAGGGAAGTGCTCACAGCAGATGTTTCATCCCATGGTTACAGAAAGCACACAATTTCTGTAGGTTTATCCAGCTGAAGCCCCTTTATCCTCCTGCTCTGCGTGGAAAATACCCAGCGAAACAAGTTCTTCATGTAGCATTTTAACTATTGTAGATAATAAAGTAGTCATTTATGTAACTCATACCAAGTAAAAGACATTTTGTTGACTGGAGACAGAATGTGATCAGAAATGAACAAAGTGTCCATACATTGGAACCTAAACTGATGTTTCAGTGTGAGGATTAGCAAAATTCTACCAAAATGGTTGAAACATAACTTTCCATGAAAGTAAATATTAACCTGTGTAGTTTTCCGTTTTATTCACGATGGTTCTGAAGTGGTTTACACATGACTGTTTGAATGGGATCACCCGGCCAAAACAGTTTCAGAGCACAAAAGGTGAAATGTAGGGAGTTGTGGTTCAACTCGTCTTCATCTCACTTTGACAGATGCTTATTGATCCTTATGTATGCAGAGTTAACTTGGGAGGAGCTATGGAAATAGCTCAGCCCAGGGTTCTTTCAACACTGCATCACAATAAGAACCAGCACCAGAATGGTGCCTTTTACAAACAAAATGCCCTGAGTCACATCCCACCACTATTCAGTAATTTTAAGTACCAGACCTCACAAAACAAACAATACTACCTAAGGGGCCATAAAACCACCGGAGATAACCGTTTCAGACAGTGTAATCCATTCAGGCGCAAATCCTGCCCACCCATTGAATCAGGATATTTAAACCCTAAATTTTGGGGAGGAAAATGGGGAGTCTTCCAGCGATACAGCTGGCTTGTAGGAGATTCTTCCACTCCTTGTCCAGGACAAGGTAATTACCTGTGCAAGGTGATTTCCCAGGGACTGAGCGGCTTTACCTGAGAGAGAGGGCAAGTGATTAATAACATACGTATGATATTTGGCATGCTTTAAGATTGTGATTTGTGCACTCTTTTAAGGTGTTAATATCTAGTGCGTTTGTGGTTTGTGTTGTTACTTTTTGGGATCACTTGTAGGTTGTAATAGTGTACTTTGTGAATTGTTTGTGGTTTTTTTTTCTCTTAAATTGCAATAGTACATTCTTCCATTGTATCCATAAAACTTGCAATAGTGGCGTATCAGACCTGTGAGTGAAGTCCAAATAAATTGTTAACCTGAACCTCTCAGTGAAGTCTTTTTCTCTCCGCCACACTATTGCAATGCTTTATACACACAAATATATGTGTGTGTTTAATCAAGTCTGATCTGCTTCAAATCATAATGAATGCAAAGTCACAAAAAGGGAGAAGAGATCCTGGATCAGATATTCCTGTCTGCAAACGAGAATTCTCTCCCCACCTTGCCTGCCTCCTCCCCCCTCCCAAAAAAACCTTTACCAGAGATGATATGTTCCCCGAACTTCTAGTTTCTAGGAATCAGCATTCTCCCAGTGAAAATAAATTTTAATTAAAAAAATCTCAACTGTATGTTTGTACCTACATCAAGAAAGATGTATGCCACAATATATCTCTTAATTTCTATTGGTAAAACATTGAGATGAAAGCCATGCAATACTGCCACAGCAACGGTAAATGTATTCATGTATTTCAACTATCAGAAGATGAAATTTGGCTTTTAGAATATAATCACAGAATTGAATTTGATTTGTGCTATATAATTTCACAATATATTAAAATATAGCTAACACTTGAGAACAGTGAGACTGATTATTTAGTGAAACCAGTAGTTGTGCAGGTTTCCCTTCCCTTGCTCCCTCACGAAAAAAATCACTACCAGCATCACAGTGCTCGTCAACCCTATCTGCGTGAGAGATTTCACAGTCACATTTCACACTCATGTGTGACGAGGATGATTCATAATTCGTTACTCCCACAGAGTGCTCCTAGCCAAGCTCAGTCAGTCCCTATATCTGTTTCCTATTCTCATCAGGGCAAGATAGTCAGGATACATTTCCTGTCAGCACTCATTGAGAGGGAAGGGCTCTTTCTTTCTGTACAAGTATAAGTATAAAGCATATTTCACCTCCCAAAACTTAAAACAAAGACTGGAAATTAGTCATCATGTAAATAGGCTCTAGCTGTGTTGTTTTTCAAGTCCTGTGTCACTAGAATAATTGAATCCTCTCAGTTCCCATAAATGAGGTAATAATTAAGCTGGAAAGAGGAGAGAGATGAATGAGGAGTAAAAAAAAAAAAAAAGTCAAAACAAAGACTAAGTAGCTGTGACTAACAAAACTGAGCAAAAGGAGAAATAATGGACACATTTTCTTTCAGTAACTAATGAAACTGGCAGTAGTGTTAGAACAAAGATATCATTGTTAATTCTGTACTCCTAAAACGTGATTACAAACTCATGAAACAGTTCTGGATTAGGTTCAAAGTGTCACCAGAAATCTTGAAAACGATGTGAGGCATCAGTAACATCAGTATATTATGCCAAAACGCTAAATCATCACATGATGAAAAAACTTCTTTCTTGACACACAAAAAAATATCAAAACTACGGGCAAAGAGTGAAGTGCTCTACTGTGTGATCTTTCGATGTTTACAACAACTGTATCATTATTGCAGCTATACCATGGTGTAAACACACCACCCAGCAAGAGAGTATGCACAGATTTGGAGGGCATGCTGCAGCAAGAATAAGTCTGAGGTGGTCATAAGCTGCAGGTACAGATATGCAAAGAACAGCCAAACTATTTATTGTACTAGCTATTTCTGTGATGATAGGAAGGGTTTAGATTTACACTGTTTGGATGCTGTGATCTGTATCTCTAAGAAGCTGAGTTGCCTACATCTCATAAAATTAAACTGTGCAAGAGTCTGTACAATTGCAAATCCTGTTTTAAGATAGTATCATAAAATAAACAGCTAGAAAAGCCAAAAGATTCCCAAGGACTTTATGATCTGTGAACAGTGAATCTCAGTTCCTACAGGGAAGAAGATATGTCCAATCCTGATGGACAAGAATCTATCTTTCCAGATTAACGGAGGTTCAAAATTATGGCCTAAGGTCCATTAATTTTGTTTCTAATAGCATCTTTTAGATGAGGTGCTTTCCCACATTACTAGTTAAGTTTTACTTGCTGGATTGTGATCAGGGCAAGTCTTTTTTGTCAAAAGGCAGTTCCACTTTTGAAGAATAAAGAACAGAGCAGTAGTGTAAAATGCTATTTGTTTAAGAAACGCTCAGCAGCTGAAAGTGCCACAAAGCAGAAGCCAATGCAGCAGAAGAAAAGACTTGATAGAAGAAACTCAATAGCTTCTACTTCTCTTCCTCCCCGTTTTTTGTTTCCTGGCCATATTTCAAAAATTCAGACTTTGAAATTAAAACATTCCATCATCGCAAAAACCAACACACAAGAAAATTCACTGACATGTATAGATTATAGCTGTCAAGCATGCATAGAGTACCAGGCTGAAAAGCACACCCCAGGATCTGCACTGTTCAGCTTTCCTACTTTCTCCTTATTTCAGTTTTGATTTTCCAGTGGCACGAATGTGACAAGGAAGCAGATAAGGCATTTACCCACACTGCTCTTCTGGGCTCAAATCAGCCCTGAGGCCTATCATGGAAATATCTGCAACGACTCTAGCAGTGACTCACTGAGTTTTAAAGGTTAAAATCCTTCCAATATAACAACAGCAGCAGCAACAAACGGCATATGCCACTGGTTAAATGGATACATTGTTCTCACCAGACTATTCTTAACACATCAATGATCTTTCCTCCAAGAGAACATGTGGAGCACCAACTTCAATGAACAAAGTTACAGGCTAGAACTGGGCAGGAAATGGTTTTACCAGTCTACAAAAATGGGAACATTTCAACATTATTCCATTCAGCATCAGAACAGGACCAACATTATTAAGAGTAAGCAAGAGAAGTCCCAGAAGGCCAAATAAAGGAGAGCTGAAGTTCTTTCCTACAATTCTGAAAACATGACTTAAAAGCCCTGTTCTGCCTGGAAAATGTGTTTCTCAGTCCTAGGATGACAGATAATATAGAGTGGATGGTTACCATAGTCTCTGTTTTCTCTTTGCTTTTTAAAAATGTATATAAATAAACATTCATTGTTGCCCTGAAAAACTTTATAGATAAGAGTGTGGATAAAACAGGCATTTTACTTACTGAAAAAAAACCAAAACATCAGAGAACCTATCAAACATATTGAGATCCCCTACAGAAATCATACCCAGCTCCATGCCTAATGGGCATGTGAGAGATGTATATTCACAGTAGCTGTACTCACAATACAACAAAAATACAAAGAAAACCCACCCGATTACAAGTTAGCGTCTGTAATAACTCGGTCTGTTTTCAACAATAAAATATTTTGGAAGTATAATTTGTTCCTCGTGGTAGTTATTGTTCCTTATAGTTTTCTTCATGGATAAATGAGGACTTAAAAAAATCAGCACCATAAAATGCTCTCTAACATAAAAGAAACAGCCACTGAGGCAGCTGGAGTATGAAATGTTACCTAAACTCATCTGCGTATTTCATTTTAAAACAGCTATTAAAACTTCATTTAACTCCTATGAAATTAAGAATTCGTGCCTAATTGTACAGGCCTAGTGTCTGCTTGTGGGTGAAATTTTACAAAGCTTAGCCATAAAAAGATCAGTCTCTTGGGTCAGACTCTGAGACATTATTCCCTTTCAAATATTCAGTTTATGATCCACCTGCCACTATTCATTTCAGTCGTGCTATTGTCAAGTAAGGTATTACCCAGCTTGATCTGGGGTACTAAACTAAATCTATTGGATAAAAAGACAGTGGGAGGAAATAAACATCATAAGAAGTATTTTCAACTTCCTATTTAAAAAGCTAGTGCTTCCACAGAAGAGAACAGAAGACTGAAACCTTGCAGTAGAAGTCGAGCAATTTTAAGGGAGGAGTTTTGAGAACCTTCTCTCCTATGTGCCTGGTAGAACAGCAAGTAGACCATTTTCTAGGATGAGAAAATATGCTGAAATTTCAACAGGTTGAAAATTATTTGATGAACAGACTAGCCCTCATCAGTGGACTGATACATTGAAGATATCCTGATGCTGGCATGTCCATGGTGTCCTCTGGCCATTTTGTGAATTCTATATTATCGTTTCCATGTCTTTTACAGAAAAATATTCAAAATAACTATATAACAGCAACACTGAAGCAGAAGGTGCTTTTTCTATATGTAAAAAGGGTTTTCCTAGCTCAAAAAATTGAAATCAAACTCATTTTTGGAAACCTAGGATTACTCAAGTTGTGTATGTGTGATTACATCACTGAAAAAATCTCAGTGTATTCTCTTTCCCTTTTATCTGCCAGAGAGAATTGTCAATAATGATCATTCAAGCTCAGCGTAAAGTTTGTTTCTGAATGAAACATACACTTGAACCTGCTGTATGGGCCTTTTAAGTTTAGTTTCAAAGCTATAACATTCAGTTCCATGATTCATGAAAGAATTGAAAGTAAAAGCCTATATAAATACATTTTAGTAGATATCAGACTCGGCCACAAAGACCTGCCATTAACCATGAGGTCTCTGTTAGGCTCATTAGCTCTGACTCGTTTGACATTCTCTTTGAGAAAGCTTTGCCAGAAAGCAAGCAGACCTTTCTTTGCAGATGTATTTTACGGCAAAGATTACTTGAGCTAAAGCTATTCCATTGTACAACATACGTTAAGTGTGGAAATTTTACTAAACCAGGTAAGAACAAGATGACTCCCAGGTGTTTAAAATGGATTTATATGCTGTGTGAGTATATAAGTATATACGTAAACAGTTATCAACTGCAATGATGTATATGCTTAGAGTTTATAAGTAGTAATAAAAATATGGAAGTCTGCAAATGGCTTAATTTTATTGAAAAATTATTTTGTACTCATTTTTAATTTATGTTTTTTCAAATATTGTGAGTTTTTCAATCACCAAACTATAAAATTGATTAAAATGTAAAGTCAAGTTATTCATGATCCTACTTTATGCTGAATTATTAAGAATAGAAAGCAACCAGCTTCCCCCTCAGCTTTGTTGTGAACTAGTTGAATTTAGAGTGGTTGACGAATGCATTACATACATTCATATACCCACTGAGTGCATATATATATTATTTTTGTGAAAAGAAGCATTTATTAGCGTAGAAAGAATACAAAGTCATTCAACATCCCACCCCCTAAAAAAATCCCCTGTTGATACTGAAGTTACACAGGTAGATAGTCCAGCGTAAGGAACTGTAAAAGTTAAAGCTCATATGCATTCTTATCTGTTACAGATTCTGCTATAACTAGAAAAAAAAGATAACTGTTTACAAACAGAAACTTCTAACATCAAAGTGAAATAAAAGTTGAGAACAATTTCTCTATGATACGCTGTTTCATGGGATCATTTGAAAGGAAAGGAAGTTGAGATTTGCCAAACAGAGGGTGACCGTTAGTAACCAGAAACATGACATGCTGCTTATCTCCTCTGGGACAAGAGTCATTTGTTGTTGGAGGAACATAGTAGGGCTAGTGTGGGGGCAGATTTGTATGGTTCTCTCACTGAGGAGATAGGTTACATCAATATCTATTAAAAAGAGAATGCCTCAACTGATTTTGCTATACCACAAAAACTAGAAGAATATTTTAGGTTTGAATGTGTATTACTAAATATAACATTTCCCATCCTGGTCTAAACTTTGTACTAAATTCATTATATGCAGCGAGTAACTGCATAATTGAGAGAGATAAGAGTTGAGGAAGCAGAGATTATCTGAATTTGCAAGCTCCATCTGTGGGTCTCATGGGGAAAGCTACAGATCTTCAGACGCACAGGAAAAATTGAAGGCAACTAGAACAACTGTATCCAGTACAGCACCCACTTTAATTATCAGCGATAGATTTCTATTCATGCAGTTGTGAAGAAACACAACACAGATGCCACCCACAAGTTTTTGTGGACGTGATCCACACCAGTCAATATCAACTTTGCTAAGGCCTTCTTCGGGCTTGCAGTCTATGTGCAGTCAACTTTACAGAGTCCTGTCCTGCTGCTTCTCTGAGAGCTATTAATATTGGCAGATATTGTTAATGACATCACGGCACCATCACAGGCCTTTGAATTAACTTCCAAGAGTCTAACGGACCCTTTCACAAGGCAACTACTGCTTCACAATGTACATTCATACCAATAGTGTTTGGATAATTATCTAATTTTATTGTGGAGTTAGTGCACATGGTTTCACTTTATATCTTCCTTCACTGTGCTTGCTGCATGGCTTTTGGCAGGGTCATAAAAGATATGACTCAGCCACTTGTCAGCACAATTTTTATGAGCTAAGAATAGTTGAGTAGAAAGCAAGTTTGTCTCTAAAATAAAATCTTAATTGATTACTAATTTTTGAAGCATTGTGTTTGAAGTGGGGTTAGCAGGAGACAGTACAATAAGTTTCCCAATAATTAGGAAGCATGTCTTCAAGTCCTCAAGGAGTTCATGAAATAATCTATATATATGAATAATTAAAACAAGTTTCCCTTGGTTCACCGGTGACTAAATTTTTCAACATCCTGTTACAAAAATGACAATATTCTTTTTTTTACCTAATTTAAGATCATTATAGATCTACAATAAAATGTCCAAAAGCTAATACCAAAAGTGATATTCCTCTGGCCTTGGTGCTACATAAACATAACAGAAAGATAACTTTACCTTTGGGCCCAATTCCTTCAAGAATGGTTGTCCTGAAGTCACTGAGTAACTCAGATGTGCTTAGGATTGAGTACATGAATACCTGTTTAGAGCATTGGCTGTTTTCAGCATTTGAAGGGAAAAGACCATGGAGAGGATTACAGTCAGGTATTTACTACTTGTATATACATGCAGAGAAGTACAGCAAATCCATACTCATGTGCTCCCAAACTGTCATTAACTGGCTAACTTATTTGAGAAAACCCTTTTAGGTTAGTGCGAGAGGTTTACCTTAATCAGACTAAATAAAAATTTGTGATGACATATGAAAATCTCTAAACCGTTTCCCAGAAAAACAGTTTTTTACTCCATATTCTCTTGTGTTTTGCCCACCTTAAGGCTGAGCACCTTCAATATTAACCTGCAAAAAAACCCTCGAATTGCACAGCACTGATCAGCAGAACAATTCTTTCCTAGTAGTATAATTCTGATACAGATGTCCTACAGCACCGACAAGCGTTATAGAGTTGGATGAATCTCAAAATCGTGTTTGTGTAACTTGAGGTAAGCAGATCGTTCTATGCTTTGTTTATAGCTGGATAAGGGATTCTTTCCAGCTCTATTCAAGCTTTTTGTTGTTATTATTAATTTCTTATTGAGGGAAAACAAGTTTACAAAGTCTCTGCCTATTTTTGGTTCACTATTACCTCTTCCAGTGGCTTCTTCAGTACAAATATCTTTTGGGTGCTCGAAGAAACCCTACTGTTTTCTCAAACCATATTCTCTGTTCCATGAATGTTCTCTATGACTACGTGAACCACTGTCTGGTAGCTAAAAATTCCTTTTTACACAGACCATTCCCTTTCCACTACTATATCAAAAATTCTGGTTTACATTAGTTCTGTCTTAGTCCAACTTCAGTATAAATGAATCACCTATATTTACTGTTCCTTCCGTTACCTCGTTATTGACATTGGCTCCAAGTCAGGATCTAACCCAACTCCAAAATGTGGCAGATCTCCACTCTGTAGTCACATATTAGAAATGGTTTTCTTACCCCAAAACAGCAATAGTTAGCTCTACCACAGACGAATGATTACTTAAGGGCTCAAGTATACCACAATCATTACAAGAATAGGTATATCAGCTGAAAAACATGTACTATATGAAGATTTATGCATTCCCTTTTCTGATATACCACTGCCTACCAATATGGGTCTACATCTGATCTATTTGTTATCTTGTATAATTATGTTCAGACACGTTTTTCATGAAGGTAAATGGTAATACATTCCGTATGCTTCTATATGTGGCAGAGAAATCTCAAAGTATGTCATGTCTATGTATTTGCTGTAAGAAAGGAAAATGCTAATATAGTATTTGTCAGAAAACAAACAAATGTTGACATGTTTTTGCTACACGCAATTCCAATTAATTAAAGTACAGTGGTTTCGCTAGGTAAAGAGCTTTTGGGTTGTGTTTTTGTTTTTGTTTTTTTAACTTCAATTTAAATTTTATTTAAGTAAGTGTCTCTCTTTTTTGGTCTTTTTTGTTGTGGTTTGATTTTGTTTTTTTCTCAACAAACTCGCTTCTCCACATTTATTGTTGTTTCCAGGGCAGTATGTTTCTAGCTGGGCTAGACAAACCAATTTAAATATGTAAAAATTAAGGAATGTTCCATGAGTTAAAAAACCCACTCAGCACTAGTGTAAACAAGACAACTCCTGCACTTCTTATACAAACATTTTTATCCACCCCTCTTGCCATTTTGCTTTCTGATATGGAACATACGTAACTAGCTTTGAGACAACTGGAATTAAAAGTAGGTTTGTAGTCATATTATCTACTACCTTTCAGGCATGCAAGAAAAACAAAGCTGTTACTTTTACAGCTCAAATTAATCTTGTATGATAAAATGTTTTTTTTTAATTAATGAAATTTGTTTCTGCTGTCAAAATCATTTTGAAATCACATGGTGGTGAATGTATTAATTCTTTTGTCTCTGCTTTCTCTGATTTAATATGAAGCCTGTAAGCTGCCTGTCCCTACCTATTCTGATTCCTTAACCTCATTATTGCAAATCAATCACTCAATCTCCTCATGCTACTTAAATATATCAAAATGTAATGCAAGACAAAATTTGTGAAATACTTTAGGAAAGATGTAATTAATCCTGATGCATGGATTTACATTATGCAGAAATGTTATTCTGTTCATAATTGAAAGGTTACTTTATATCAAGAAAATATTGTTATCCTCTTCACTTCTCCTGTCCCACCACCCTTACTGATGGGACCTAAAGATGTTAATATTTCTTACAGGTATAACTGACATTAGTAAATTCAAAATAAATTAAGCACGTGATTTGAGACAGAATGAATGTCACAATTTCCTAAATTTTGGAGTTATGACACGTTACTTGGATCAGAAAATTCACATTTGATTTACATTACTAAGTATTGTGGGAGTTTTGTGCCAGTTTATGGCAAGCTACAAAGGGAAATGATGAACTGACACTGCCATACTCGCTGCCTTGTGAAATACCTGAGCATGACCAGATAGGAAGTGAACCATTCCAAACATCAGGTGCCCCTCTTTTTGCTTCTCTTGGCTACTTCTATTGCTTTCTCATCCCATAGACCTGCAAGTTCTTTTCTGGCAAATAGCAGTAGTGAGGGAGAAATGACAATATCTGTCCCCACTTTTCACTGAACTAGACTCTTGTTCCAGGCTTCTATTCTGGTACCTGACAAATCAGTAATGAGACCACACAATGCAAATAATCAAAAATTCAATAGAAGTCTACCTAGGGGAAAAAAAAAGTGTTAAAGTTATTGGCTATAGCTGTTGAATGGAAAATTTGCTCTTCCTTTTCTCCCCAGCAGTATGTTGGGTTTTTTTAAGCAGAAGTAGGAAAAAGATACAGGAATAACAAATTTCATTTTAGCCGGAGCCAACTCAAAATAAAGTGGTTTGAAATGTTGACAGTGTTTCTTGAGATTTGTTTGCAATTACTCTCTTCATACAACTTATGTAGTGAGCAACTACATAAACCATGGATTAAAACACAAAGGTAGTAGAATTTTGCAATAGCATGCTAAGCATTATAATGTCCATATGCTTTTTCTATTTGGGAATCTGAAAAATACTTCCATAGCTTAAAGGGATCATAGGGATCTAAATATGGAAAATTGGAGCGTGCTTTAATTCTGTGATGACATGGTCCGGCAAGAATCTAAAAACTAACTGATGAATATCACTCATTTTAATTTTATCTGTTTCAGGCTGTGACTACTTTTCTTTTGCCCCTTCATATGTTTTAATATTTAGGGTAATTCAGGTGAATTCTAGTTTTTAATTTCCTATCTCTCAGACTATGAATTATTTTACTGTTGTTTTTTTTTTTTTAAAACAAAATATTTGTGTAACAAATAAAGCCTTAAATATGACAAGATACTATGTGTCAGTAACCAGTGATGGTACACCAGTTCAAGATTTTTCTATCATTGTAACCCAAACACCCACAGTAAAGAACTTAGCTTTGATTTTAGTGCTTGATAAATGAGAAGGAAAAAACAAGAGTTCATTCACTCAAATAGGATACTGCTGCATGGGTTTTAGTTAACACAGAGGAGTAATAACTAATTATTGCATCACTGCAGAAAAGAGTTATGATTCTAGGTAGATCTGAAAGAAAACATTCCAGTAAATATACTGGCCTGTATATAATATTTACTCTTACAGAAGTTTAGTGTAGTGATTAATTGAAGGATTATGTGAAATTTGATGGTTTAGATTTTATAAGGATCTACGGTTGTGAAATCAAGGGACGTAAATGTAATCTTTTTCTTTCTGGTTATTCTGAAACATCTAAATCATAAATTTAATCAAGGGCACAAGAAAAGGATGTCAAAGCATACATCCTGCGTTAAGATTTTTGTATGCAATTACTGCATTTCACTTGGAAGTTGGTGGCCTTCTCAAAGTCTGATACAGAAATTTGGTAACAGTCAATGGCTAACCAGATGATTTTGGAACACCAAAAATTATGATCACATATAGAATTTTTCCCCGTTTCCACCAACTGCTGAGTAAAAAAGCAAAAAAAATAAAAGAAAGAAAGAAGAACCCATGAAGATCTGATTCTTAAAGAAAATATGTCAGCCTTATGCCATTGAACTTTTTAGCACATATACATGGGTAAAAATCATCTGAAAATATAAAAATATAACTTTGTTAAAATAATGAATAAATTCCTAATTTATAGACTGACATCCATAACATTTATTGAGACTGTTCATGTTTGTTTCCTTACAGATTAGTAAAATTGGCAGGTTGTGGAAAGCCTGTCTTGGCAAGAAATCGTTAGTTGCTGTATAATGAATATTTTACATATATTGTTTATTTTTATATTACATGACTTACTCAGGCTTAATCCCATCTTGAGTTCTATTCTTCACATCTCCCAACTTGCCACAACTAACAGCTCCACGTCTCTGTTAGTGACTTTTAATAAAGCTTGATTCTCCTGTAGGTATCAATGTAAATTGGACAATGGCGAAGAGAATTTCATGGATCTGTTTGTCAGCACTAATTCACCTCCTTCTTCCCTTTCCCCCGATCCTTCCCTCTCCCTTTCCTTACACAAACACACATATTCTGCCACCCAAGGCAAGCAGTTTATCCACCAGAAAGGACTGCAATGTACCATAAAAGATGCAGGGTGCACAATTGACCTGCTAGTGAAACAAGGCAGAGATGCAGGTCAGGAAAAGGCAGTGATTAATGACAACCCAGTCAAAGATAAATACAAAACTTTAAATTTCAAATTTCCCAAATGTCAATTCTACCAAGTATTGTTTTCTACATAACAACTCAACATAGATGAAAGTCTTGTTTCTGTTCTGGAAAGTAGTGTGTTTGATACTTTCTGAACTAACTTGTCTTCCAGACACTGAAAAGAAGGAAAGACCTTTTGACTGGTGTTAAACTGATGTATAGTTTAGCTTTCCTTTGTGCCATATATCACAGGAAAAAAAGAGGTTTTAGTGATTTTGCCAGTCACTTATCCAAGCTTGTATTTTAGCCACTTTATCAATATCTAATCTGTCCATCTGCTTGTCCACATAGTCAACCAAATATTCAAAAGAAGATTTTTGAAGTTCAAAGCTTTGTTTTCATATTTTTATTTGCAAAAGTGTTTCCTTTCTTGAAATCCTTTCCTCAAGCCTCCTTTTTAAAAATGCCATATTTAAATTTTAGCAACTAGGATTGATTCTATTACACCACATGCATTTTTTATTGTTGTATAAGCATCTGAAAAAGAGTAAAGTTTAATTCTTCAAATCTGAATAAATCTCAACAACAGTGGTTTTATGGGACTTAGTCCGAACTGAAAAAGAAACCCAAAAGGAATCATGTCTTCAAATGTCAGCAGAAGAGATTAACTTTGTGAAGTTCCTATATTTATCACTATGGACATGAAAGGCATCTTACATGAAAGAAGAAGCGTCCTTTTTTTGAAGTGTTTCAGAATCTAAAAATGACAAGCCTGCTACCTAGAGCTAAGTAACTACAGATTGACACGCTGTTCATTTTAGTATAAACTCCCAAACATTCCAATATTTGATAATAAAATATTGTTAGCTTTCAGTTAGCAAAGCTAGTTTAATTTACAGCTCCCCATAATTAAAATTCCAACTGCCTTATAATACCCATCCTAAATGCGGGACTTTGCTTTTCCCAGTAACTCAGCTACCACAATACCTGTCAGTACCTAATATACTCCTTAAGCCTTGCTTCCTTTTTCACCACTGAAGTATTTGCAGGTCTCCAAAACATCCATCTTTTTGACAGGGCAAGAGGTAGCCCGCATTTTGTCTGATTTGTCAGCTGACACACATGAGCCAACAGTGCTTCTCAAATGAAGAATGAGTGAATATCACTCATTGCAATTTCATCTGGATTTCAGTGAAGGAACTTAGAGTGACTCTCCTTTAAAAGCTGCTGTGCCTATAAGCTCACTCTCCACTGCAACTGATAGAAGTTAGCCAGTCATTTCAAAAGTTACTGAGAAGATGAAGAATAGCCACCAAAGAAAAGAACGATATCCTGCATCTTTTTTCTACCAGATTTGAACTAAGCAACTGGGCAGAAATGGACATTGCGAGTGAGGGAAATGATAAAAAATGTTATGTCAAACTGCCATTCCTTGATGTTGTAAGGTAGGATGAAGTACACAAAGCTGGTGTATTAGAACTCTAACAACAGTACGTAAGGGCATTCCCCCAGTCAGCATTTTAAAATGCAGGATACAGATATCTGTCTGAAAGCTGGTACATCTGGCAACATTTGGTTCTGAATAACAGACTAGAATGCTTATCCTGCCAGGACAGGTAAGCAGAACTAATGCAGAGGACATACTGTAACATTAAAAAGTGCTTTATTTTTTTCCAGCCACATGCTGACTTTCGAGCTTGTGCATAAAATAGTCCCCTGAGACTTGGAAATAAAATAATATTGACATTTTGTGCATGGAGCTGTACTTTGAATGAATTAGTAGTGTTGTTAATATGAGGAACCCTTAGAGTTTAGCATGTATGAACTGAGTATTTCTGAACTCCTTTCGTGATTCCTGTTCCAGTAAAAGCACAAGATCCAAGGCTGTTACAGGAAGGGGTTTATGGTCACTCTCTGGGAGTCAGTCCAATTGTGTCACGTCACTGAATGCGTTAGCAGATGTTTACATCATCCAAGGTTAATCAGAGGGAATAAGGAATTAGGGTTTATCAGCATAATCATAGGTCAGTGGAATTGTATGGTCCATAAATAAAGGGATTAGTCTGTGATTTGTGAAGTGCTATAAGCATTAAAAAAGCTTTTGGTGTAAAATATGGACTCTACTAAAGAATACTGTTGAATGGTCTTATCTACCATTTACACTCCATGCATGGAACTGGGATGAAAAAAAAAAGTAGTCGGGAAAGCTGGGCCATGTCTATCACATGACTTTTTTTTTTTAATGTTCCACTTAATCAGAACGCATATGTTTTAGTCAAGTCCTCTGTTTTTTAAAGTAGTGTAGGGGAATGAATGTATCATTTCCCTCCAAGGTAGTTGATGTGTCACTGCTTCTGATTCTAGCATGCATCCCACAAGCCAACAGAGACACTGTCATAGTTCAGCCTCAGCCAGCAACAAAGACCCACGTAGCCACTCTCTCACCCCCCACACACCTGCGGGGGAGAATCAAAAAAGGCAAACCTTGTGCGTTGAGACAAAGGCAATTTATTAGAACAATAAAGGGAAGAGGGAAACAACAACAATAACACAGATACAGGAATGTGCAAGCACGATTACAGTACCAGCGCTCACCGATGGGACTCGGGACTCCCCAGCTCTCTCCCAACCGCCGACTTCCTGCCCCCTCTCCATCCCCCTGCCTCCATCCCCCCCTGTCCCACGCCAGCTCCGGGCCGGCTCTTGGCTATAGACAGGGCATGGGGTCACATTGTATGGAATAGCTGTGTCCCTGACAGATCCTGGGGGAAATTAATCCTGTCCTTGCCAGAACCAGGACAGAGAAACACCCAGTGAATTATTTTTTATTCCTCTAATTCTAATTAAAATAAATTCTAATTTAAAAGAAATTTTAATTTATCCTTCTAATTCTAAAGACAGAACACTTGAACCGAGGATTGAATAACTGATTGAAAGGAGGTTTGATATAAAGGCCAAATAATTAAGCCTTCAACAGGAAAAGTTTACAGGTTGAGATTACACAGCTGATAAATAAAAGGCATGTGGGTTGAAAAAAAAAGAAAAAGAAAACAGCATAGAATTTTGAAAACTGGATAAACCGAAGGTCATAAAAAAGATTATTTTTGGAGACAAAAAAAAGGGCATAAGCTTGTGTCTTTGGTTCTGAGGAAAAAAGTTGTATAAAACATAAACATACAGGTGAAAGAATAGAGTGCTTCTTGAGAAGACTGGCCAAAAACAAGGGGGGGAAACCAGAACACAACACTCGATGCTATTAGCAAAGTGGAAATCACCCAGAAATAAAGAAACTTGGCTATAGTACTCATACAAAGATGAAGAAGCAGTCTTTCTGCACAAGAAAAAACAAATTCTGTTCTTGATAGACAAAATATACCTGAGGAAAAGAAGAAGCTATAGTTCTGACATGGCACCCAAAGTTGACTATGTCTATGAAAGGTAAATGACATTGCAAAATTAAATGGCATACCCTTCCCCAAACCTGGAAGTAGTTATCTAGACAAAATTTTATCAGTGTTGAATAAAGCTGAGATTTCTCACATTGGTTTATATAACTGTGTTCACATATTCATGAATAATATATTTTTTTTCCCCATAAAATGTTGCTAATAAACTTAGTATGGTCTTCACTATCACCCCCCAAAACTTCTCCCACTTAACCACTGCCACTGTTTTTAGCTTATTTCACTATGTTGATTCCATGCCATCTTTACAATTTGTCATTCTGAATTCTGGTTCTGTCCTTCCTTGTAACTTGCCCTCATCTTCGTTAAAGCTTATATAAACACACAGTTCCATCATCAGAAAAATACTAAGAACAGTTCTTTTCGTACAGTAGGTCTGAAAATGTGTATTACTTAGAAAAAAAAAAAATAAGCTTAAGTAATTCAGTCATTAAGCAAGCAGAATGGATGAGAATCAATGTGAGTCACTAAAGAAAATTATACCCAAAGAGAACAACAGTATGGAGTCATTTAGTAAACAGTAGGTTTATTTGCCAGGAGAAAAATTATTGCAGTCAGAATCTGCAAATAGCAGGACTCTGAAAACTGAGGGGGCCACAGCAGTAATAGTCACAGGCCCACAAAGTTAGGTGTTTGTACCTTCTAGAGCAGTCACTATACGATTTTGAGTCCAAATAAAAGTCAAGAAGTGGAAAGTACTTTTGGAAGAATTCCACTCCACCTTAAAAATTTAACGTAGATTGCTCTCCCGACTTCCCTGTAGCCTTTGATAGGTCATTTTCTATTCATTAAACCTTATCAACCAACTTTAAAGGTCCTTTATCAGGCATCCATAAAATGGTTATGAGTCAATTCTTAACCAGAAACAAGCATTTCTCAAATAAGTAAGTAGTTTATATTAAAACTTTACCCTCTGTTTCAGGTTTTGAAACTCAGTGTTCAGGGCTCCCAGTGAGGATGCTTCAGATATGAACAGTCTGCTGGGTAGAAAGATTGCTTTTGTAATCACATTATAGACAGCAATAGATGTTAAACAATCTTTAAGTACACACTTTTGTGCATTTTTGATCAGAATGTTACGACAATAATAGCAATCTTTCTGATCCATAGGACTCAGATGACAGACAATGACCAGTAATTGATCTTCTGTGTTGATCTCCTAAGTTCAGGCACTTCCAAGTTCAAGAAATTTTGCAGTATAACATGATCTCATAAACACAGACTTGAGGGCAGATCTTCAAATACATTAGGCTCCAACACAATGTCCAGTGGAATTTAAATAAGCACATCAGGTATCAAGTTTTACAATAACCATTTCACTTATCATCATGGTTAAATCTACCTTTGTAGACATCATCTGTGGGTACCAGGTTAAGGTAGACTAAAAGGAGCACCAGAGAAAAAGAGACACTTCCTACACTGTCCACTGTTTCTTAGCACTTCTATACTCACACATAGTTGAGAAGACGACAACTAGCTTTCAGTAAGTAAGTATTTGGATTATCGGTTAAAACAGCTGCCACAAAAAGTAAGAAGGATGAGATCTGTAAAGGTTTGTACAAATAAGCAGTCCTTTTTAGCATCTTTCAGAAAAATACTGTTTGTTTATATATAATTCTAGCCGTTAATATTCTCATACAGGAGAGCTTCAGATCTTATCAATCTGTATAAATACCTGAAGGGAGGATGCAGGGAGGATGCAGAGAGGATGGAGCCAGTCAGTGGGCACAAACTGCAACACAGGAGGTTCTCTCTTAACATCAGGAAATACTTTTTTACTGTGAGGGTGACTGAGCACTGGCACAAGTTGCCCAGTGGGGTGGTGGAGTCTCCGTCCTTGGAGATCTTCAAAAGCCATCTGGACACAGCTCAATTTTCTCTAAAATGAATCTAGGAAATGGAAGAATATCCATACGTTAAATCAATATTACGCCTTCAGTGAAGTGGAACACATGAAGAGTTTGAAGAGAGTACTAAGTTTACTGCATTAATCTATGAACTACCATTTCTTCGACAAATACAAAGCTGAATCCAGCAAAGAGATTACCCTATTTACTACAATTACAGCTATTTAATTGGTTTCAGGTGTATAATTAAAAAGAAAAAAATGCTGTTTTCCTGAGTACAGACTAAATATTTTGGTTCCCTTCAGAAACTTCTAAAAGCTCCCAGATCACAGATACTTTTCCCCCATAGTTTTTGTCTTCCATCTGGTTATAATATATGGGATACCAAGTGAATTATTTCAAAACAGTTTGGCATTGCTATCTTTTCTGATTATGATGGCTGCTGATTGAGGTGGCATGCTACCAGGTAAGGACATTTTGAACATTATGGTTTGTCTGAATTATGATTTGTCAATAACCACATTTACTCAATATATGATTTATACCTCTTTCAGTTATTTTGACACAAACCTACATATAGA
Organism: Rissa tridactyla; assembly: GCF_028500815.1. Taxonomy (NCBI): domain Eukaryota; kingdom Metazoa; phylum Chordata; class Aves; order Charadriiformes; family Laridae; genus Rissa; species Rissa tridactyla. The sequence goes on along the minus strand of NC_071467.1, from coordinate 106,386,840 downwards.
TAGTTTATAGGGCAACAAAAATACACCTTTTCCTCAAAATTAGCAAAAATGGTCAACTTAAAATGAAAACAAGGTGGTTTATATCAAAATGGTTTATGGTGTATTCAGAAAAAGCATACATACAGATGAGTTAAGTAAAAAAGTAAAAGTAAAAATTAAAGCATACATACAATTTCCTAACACTTTCTTAGCGTGTGCATCCTAATCTTCCTTTATCACTAATTTGAATTATGCTGGAACATGAAAATGTATTACATAATACACTGAAAATATCACTTATTTATTGGACACAATTATGAGCGTAATACTAGAAAAGACTTTCTAGTTCTTTTAGCCCAATCCCCTTCTTTTGCAGTTATTGCCCCATAGAATTCCCTTCATAATCTTACTGAGTTGCATCTTGAAAGCAGTCACTCCAACTAGGATTTAACCTAATTGATTTACAATGAGGTTACAACTTTTTGCGTTTAAGTTCTTTTAAATTTTGTTGAGATAAATGCATTTGTAGTCAGTTTGGTTATTTCTTCTTGTGCTGATACTACTCTTTACCTTAAATGTCTTTCTTTCTTTTATGGTGTATGCCCCACTAAGGTTTTTTCTAATCCCCGGCAATTTATCCCCCCTTCTTTGCCTTAGCTTTGCCAGACCAAACAAGCCAACTTCTTCTCTGTTCTTTTACAATCATCTTTCCATTCCCTTACTAGTTATAAGTATACCCATATCCCTTTTTCACATGGCATGCATTTTCTATAGGAGTTATTCAAGTTGCACACAGCTTTTGCATAGCCCTGAACAATGGCAATACTGTCTTTCTAATTTGTATTAGAAGTATCTTATCCAGTAAACTCTAAATCACTTTTTCATGGTTTCCTCACATTCAATCTGTGCTGAACACGCAGATTTTTTTTCTTATTTGTTGCTTCTGACACTAAGCCTACAGCAGATATTCTTACTGCTAGTTTCAAGAAATCAGCTTTATCATATCCAATCTTAACCTATTTCTTTTATATCAGTCCTCAAAGTAATTCAAATTAGCTCCTTGTACTGACAGATAGTTTAATCAGGATGTGTCTATTTTTAAATGACAAGGTCTTTAATAAAACTATGAAATAAGAAAGTTTGCAAAGCTCTTTCTTCAGATTCACCATTTAAAAACTCGTGCCAGACTGAGTACAAGCCAGCATCTGACACTTAACAGTTAACTTCTGCCAGCGTAGGATCTTTCTTACTGTTTCATTATTCTGCGTCCTCTGTGATAGTTTCATATGTGGTGCTGAATGCATCACAAAATGTCAGAGAAGTCTAATTTTGACACATTGTATACTAATATTCTTTTTTGCATATAGTAATTATTAAGCCTTCCTATGGGACTATTCACTAGAAGGAATAGGCTAAAATTCCATTTTGACATGATTCGTATTTCTGAGAGCTCAAGGTACTGAAGTACCAAAGGTACTTTACTATTTAGAAAAACCCACTCCTCTTAAGAGGACAAAAGCTTAATTTTTCCCTGAAGCTACTGTTATCAACACCTATGTTTATGTGTGTGCAATCTTTCAATGAGGTAATACACAAAGTGAGTGACCGCCATTCCAAGTCTAAATCAGCTGCTTCCTCTGAGTCATTTACAAAAATATGAAGCTAAAAAAAGTTAAAGGAGGAAGATTCACGTAAGAGGTTTCCTCACAGACAGTTTGCTGATGGATGACCTGTCTCACAAGTATTAATCTGCTCAGAGAAAATTCACAACCACTACATTTTGTCCATTGAGACAACATCCCTGAAACAACATCCAAACCCTCCTCTTTCCTGAGGGTACACAACATTTTGCTATGATAAAAGTTAGATGAAGAAAGTTCCTGCTGAGATTGAATAGCTGTTGCCATAGCAGGAAAATAAGTAGGTGGTTTTTTTTTCCTTTCCCAAAGTATTATGCCCTTTAGCTGGCACTCTTTGTAACTCTCTCACATATAGAGCATATTTGCTGAGTATACCAATAAACAATATTGCAATCACCAAGCCTATCAAATTGCTTCTGATTTTTAATTTAACATTTCCCCTGAGCAATTACCAAGAAACATGACTCCAACAATATCCAGAAAACATTTTTAGCTGAACAAATAAATTATAGATGACTCAAAATTAGTTAGAGGTAACATTGGTTTAATCTTTGAGAATGATGAAGACAGTAAGCGTAACTTACTGTAATACAGAGCAAATTAAAACTTACTCTCACAAGCAAGTAATCTTAAAAATCCCTTAGAGGTAATTTGAAATGTCTTGAAATTAACTAATTAAAATTAATTGCTTTTCCTGTGTTATCTTAAAAAGGGAAATGTGGAAGGTCATAATTGAAAACAGATTAGAATTAGAATTAGAACTAATAAGAATGGTTTCTCTAACATTCTCCAAGAGAATGCTAAAAGAAGGTTTTGCAGAGTTTGTTTTTCCAAGAAATAGATTAATAGAAATGCACATTCAAAATTCCCCATATATTAATTTGTAAAACAACATTAACTTTTCAATTTAAGTATGTATTAGCTACCCATCCATTTAGATACCCCCACTTTGTTCCAATATATTATTCTCAGTTGACAACAGATTTCATATAAACCAACAACTTTGGTCCCCACAAAAAAAAAGTGTATTTTTTACTAGGTCTTGGTTTAGGCTATTTTTAAATATTTTTAGCAGGGCATTTGAAGCTTCAGCCGTAGAGAAATAGAGAAAGACAAAATTGCCAATGTGCGTTTTTCATTTGTGACATTGGAGCTGTTTGATTCAACCCAAATACTCTTCGTGGCATGAACTCAAAAATTCAGAAATTTAACATTTCAGAGCAAATGTGTATCTCTGATACAATTCACTTTTTACTTCTGTGACCCTTGCTTAAGGCATATAGATATATAAAGACAAACATAGATACATACACATACACATGTGTGTGTATATAGAGAGAGAACTTTTGACTAGAAAAAGGAGAGGTTAATTAAAAAATATACAAAATCTTCAGTTAAATTCCTCTGTTATTCCCTTTTTTTTTCTGCCAACACACTTCTTTCTTCTCTCCAGGTATGGTCTTTTATGTATGTCTGGTTGATGGGGGAGGTTGTGTGTTACACCACATTATGTAAAACTTCATGTACGTAGACTTAAGAATGTTAGTACAGTATCTCTATTCCATATTTTTGGTCAGTTTTTAAACTGTTTTGATATACTCTGGATTTTATCAGGAAATTAGATAGGAAATTAGGAAATTAGACGGAATTTCAGTCTAATTTGAGAGAGGTGATTATGTAAATTACAGCAAAATGTGAGTTTATAAAGTAAACTGATTTAATTTATTTTCTACATTGAGCTGACATTTCTGAACCATGCTGACATCTAACATACAAGTATGGGTTTTATAGATAAAAAGGCAGCAATGTAATATTCACAGATGAACATAAACAGAGTTTATGCATTTATTCCTTGAACATCATTATTTGTACCTAGGTCTGATGCAGTTTGTCTGGTTAGCTAAAATCTTGAAGTGGCTAGTTACTGGGTTATTTGATGCTACAGGAGGCTGCTGCCATCGTGTGGCTAATGAGATGAAAAAAATAATGGGGAGGAAAATCAGCTCAAAATACCAGGCTTCGACAGTCTATCTGGAAGACAGATACTGCATCCCAAATGATATTAATAATTTACCAATGAGCTAAATGACTGGACATGAAAACTGATCTGTTTTTTAGAACCAGGACATTTAGTCACTGCCATTTTCTGAAAATATCCACAACAATGATTTTGGCTCACTTCTCCTCTTTTTCAGGTTCTCTGAGACACCAGTGTTTAAACTGTGCCTGCTTCACATAACATTTATCACCCCTTCAACTAGCAAAAGCATCTGACTTGCATTCAGTACCTTTCCACATAAAGCCCAGAAGAAAAAGTTCTACAATGCTCACGGTAGTAATTACTATGATCAAAACCAGCTGTTCTTAGAAATACCAGGTTTTAGAGTCATAGCAGCATTTATCCTGATGAACCTAGGGTTAACTAAAAATTGATAACCAAAGTAAACCATGGCACCAAGCCTTATTCAGTGTTACTACTTACAGCCGTGGTACGCTACATAAAACAGCAGAAGTGAATGAACCCTACATAATTTTCAGTGCCTATTAACAACTGTGGCCAGAATTTCCTCTGTGAGCATTGATGATCCTATTACCTACCTTTTTTTTTTTTTTTTTAAAAAAAAATGTTTAAACACTTAAAAAGTATGCTTTAAATTAAGTTCATTTCTGTGGCAGTGCCTGGTGGCAAATGAGTCTATAGAAAGTTGGAGGGAGATGCCCAAAACCTGGAGGATACTTCAGATAATGACAGAAGGAAAATTATCTGGAGAAGGTATGAGGAAACAAGGCTGTATGGAGAGAGTTTGGCTGTTATTTGCAGTTACAATAATACTGTTATTTTGTCAAGAAAGATCTGATCTTGCATTGGAATCCTTTTCTAAAAATGTCATGCAGTTGTGGTATATGATGCTCAGTACTCATTTAGCAATCCAGCAGGCCACTAGCAAGGGATGATTGCATTTTACCCTTCTGCATCCTTGGATGTTTATCAGAAAATGAGAAATTCCATATGCCAAACTCTGGAAAGTATTACTTGGCTCCCTGATAGATTCTTTTGGCAGTCCTAGTGTCAGGTTTATGGTTGCTACTGGGTGTGCTCTTTGGTGAGGCTTGTGTCAGAGATGACTTCTTGAACACCATTTTGATCTTAGCATGGAAGTATTTCACTAGATTTTGTCTGGTTTAAGTATTCATTTATTGTATGCTTTTTTATTGTATACAAATAAGAGCTATGCCATCAGATTGAATACCTCACAAGTACTCAGTTTCATAAAGTTAACAAAATTTAGAGTCTTCAGTATTTCTTCCCTCCTACCACAGATGGAAACCAAGATTGAAAAACTTAATCCAGTACACAAACACATTTTTATTAGGAACAAAGTAATTACTATTTGTTCACAGCTTCTTTTTAAAAATATTTTGATGTAAACTTATTTCATATTACAGCTATTAACATCTTTATTAAAACATAATATTTTCTTGAATTTCCAAACCCCTCTTAGTTCCCTCAAAAGGTTTTAAAAGGCTAAAACCCCAACCACAAAATAGAATTTTGACATGGGTAAAAAGAAAAAAAAAGAGTCTCATGAAGTGAAGACTTTTTTTTTTACTGATTTTACTCTAAAAGAACTCAATTTTTATGGTGAGACGCAAGTTTAAAGCCCTGGGATGCAGAAATGTAAAACTCTCATGATAATGCTTTTCAGTCTGCATGGACGCACATGGAGACCATGGTTGGAGACCATGGTTGAAGACCAAGGTTCCCAACACGAATTTACAAATACAAAAATCCCAGGAAAATAGAAATGCTTTATTGAAAATACATTGTTTCTCTAAATCTTATAAGAGAATCTTTCCCTGCCCTTCAGCTCTAAAATGAGGGGGGAAAATGGCATCTATGCCAAACAACATCAGACAATCAGAAGCATAACAAGCTCTGGGTCAGACTCACAATAAGGAACTGAAATGTATAACATTAACCTTTACTAAAGATAACAAAATCAATGAGTCCTGGTTTTAAGCAAATAAATGAATAACACATTGCTCTCTAAAAAATGTCCAAGTTGTTTTGCTTTCCAAAGAAGCACTATCTGTTACACATAAGGTCATAGAATCACAGAATGGTTTGGGTTGGAAGGGACCTTAAAGATCATCTAGTTCCAACCCCCCTGCCATGGGCAGGGACACCTCCCACTAGACCAGGCTGCTTAGAGCCCCATCCAGCCTGGCCTTAAAAACTTCCAGGGATGGGGCTTTCACCACCTCCCTGGGTAACCTGTTCCTGATGTAGCCAATCCATTGTAATTTATGAGATGTTAAAAAAAGAGATATGTAAGACATGGTTATCATTCTAATGAAGAAAAAATTGGACAAATTATTCAGAAAATAATTTAATTCTCAATTTTTTATAATCAACCAGTAAGCTGGGTAAAATTTCCTAATACCTGAAAGTGAAATAATTAGGAGAGAAAACAAGCAAGCAAACAAACAAAAACCTGCCTAACATACGTAACTTTTTTCAAATTTTTAAGATTAGTTTCTTATAAACTTGACATTCAAAATTTCAAAAGTTTTAAACACAAATCAAAATCAATGTTTTCATTCTTACAGCACTTACCATTGGAAATACTGTCATTTTTACAGTATATGTGCCTTTTTCATGAATGTTTCTGCCATTAAAATAAAAAGTCACTTATTAGAATATTTGAAGAATGTTTATGGATGAATGCTGAATGTTGTTTGAGAAAATCCACTGATCATGTGAGTAAAATTTGGGCGAAAAATTATGTTGAGCATTCATAGTGAAAATATGATGCTCCTTCCCTTGATCAGCTCAACATCTTTTAAGACTAATGTCCTTAAAAGTGCGTCAAATTATATAATGTTTCTTACTGTATATTTCAACACCCTTGTAAATGTCAATGTATTCTCCTTTACCTACAGTTTTCTACTGTAACTCTTAAATCTATTTGTGAGTTCATGAGCCATTTCTTTAGCAGACAAAATCCTAAGTCTCTATCACTGCAGTTGTTTATTATTATCCATTTTCTCCAATCCGTTTTTCATTATCATAACCACCGTTTTTACAAAAGGAAAAAAGAAAGACCTGGGGAATTACAGACTGGTCAGTCTCACCTCTGTACTCAGCAAGGTCATGGAGCAGATCCTCCTGGAAACTCTGCTAAGGCACATGGAAAATAAGAGTGTGATCAGTGACAGCCAACATGGCTTCACTAAGGGCAAATCATGTGTGACAGATTTGGTGGCTATTCTGGGAAATAAGGGAAGAGCAACTGACATCATCTACATGGACTTGTGCAAAGCATTTGACACTGTCCCACACGACATCCTTGTCTCTAAACTGGAGAGACATGGATTTGACAGATGGTCCACTTGGTAAATATGGAATTAGCTGGATGGTTGCACTCAAAGGGTTGTGGTCAACGGCTCAATGTCCAAGTGGAAATCAGTGACGAGTGGCATTCCTCAGGGGCTGGTACTGGCACCGATGCTGTTTAAAATCTTTGTTGATGACATGGACAGTGTGGCTGAGCACAAATAAGGGCTCAGCAAAGAATGGATTGAGAGCAGCCCTGAGGAGAAGGGCCTGGGGGTGCTGGTTGATGAGAAGCTCAACATGAACCAGCAATGTCCACGCACAGCCCAGAAAACTAACTGAATCCTGGGCTGCTTCAAAAGAAACGTGGAGAGCAGGTTGAGGGAGGTGATTCTGCCCCTCTACTCCACCAGCAGTCCCTCTGTCAGTAGTCCATCTCAAGCATTGTCTCTGTCTGTTGTTGTTACCTGTTTGTCTCTCCATAAACTTAATCGGTGTCACAGAGAGGATGAACAATTACACTGTCTATTAATTGCTTCTCTGATTTCTCAAATGAGTCATTAGCCACCCCACAGCTTGTGAAAAATTAATCAGCGCTCAACAATCAATTCCACAAAACGATTTAAAAAAAATGTGAAACACATAGGTCAAAGTTTCTCATGCCTATGTTCATTAAAGAAGCAGTTTTCACTTCACATCTGTACTTGAAACCAATGAGAAATGTTGTATTTCTGGAAGAAATTTCTTCCTCTCAGAGAAAAGGTACTTGCTTCAGTATTGCTTGCCTTCAAGAAAAGAACTATAACTCTGTGTTTAGTGTCCTTAGATTATTTTTTTTTCTTGTTTTACCTTGCTAAATTAAACCAAAGCCTTAATCCACTACGCTATCTGCTAGTAAGACTCTTATTAGGTAAAGTCACAGAATAAAACATGGTTTCTACCCGCAGTTCCAACGTCATTTGAGAAAACTAGTGATATTTTTCCAGGAAGTAGCACGGTACCTATTCTCAGTAGGTGGTATTCACATCTGGAAATGTGCAGATATTATCCATGTTGATTGGGATAGAGATAATTTCCTTTATATTTTGCAAGAAAACAACTATTTTCCAGTGCTAATTTGACTTCTGCCTTTATTGTGCATAACCAAAATACCTTGTAAGAAGTTCAAAAATGTAATTTAATTTGATACAGTACCAGACTTCTGTAAGTCCTCATAAAGTCATTGAAATTCATGATAAATGTCTGTAGTAACAGCAAGTATAGAACAAATTCCATAACTTTGTACAGAGAGGATGCCTGAATTTCTCCCTTGACCTCAAATCATTTTTGCTTAATGTTTAAAAGGATTTATTCATCTGATCATTACTAATTTCATAAATTTATTTTTTTAAATACCTGTTATATTAATGAAACACTGTATTGTCAAAATAAAAATCCTTCCAAAAATCAACCTCTTGTTTAACTGTGATGTCTGGATATATCTATATTTCCTGAAAGAAAGACCATCATTTTTCTCTAAATCTAAACTTTTTTATGTCCCAATAAAGTACTACTGTAGGCCAATATTTTTAAACATATATACAAATGTTTGAATACATATGAGGATAATAATTTTCATTATTTAGTGAATAATATTACAGCTTCTCTTGCTCTTTGGTACAGTCCAGAATAGCACAGGTGCTATCAGCAAGAGTCTCAAATTAAAAAAGTAGCAAGACTGAACCTGTAGGATCAAACCTGAATATTTATATCCTCTAATTTTAATAACTACTGTCCTCTAGGGTAGCTCTAGGCCACCTACAAACATTACTGAGGTTAGCACTTCTGTAATTTTAAGAACTGCTTCAGGAACCGAGCCTTGTATTATGTTTATGTCTCTTATATTTAAGAAACTATTTAATGGTTATCATAGAAATCCCCAAATCTACCAATCTTCTGACAAATATTATTATTAATTATTAATAATTTATTATTAGTATTATTTCCTTACAAGACCATAAAAAGGGACAAAACCTTTCTTTCTGTAGACAGACTTTTTTTAAAAAAAATAATCTTCTAATTGTTATTAGTAGCAACTCTCATTGCCTCTCTTGCACGTGTTACGCATGAAAGTCATAGTGATTCATAGTGATCACCATAGTGAAAATATCAGTATGGATCTCTTAAATCGAAAAAGCAGTCCTGGCACTCAGTGCAGAGTTGAACACAAAAAAAAGATGATTTTGAATGGAAATCACTTCTAGCACAATTGATCTTACCTGTTTATGTACTCACCGGTGCCATACTTGCAAAACCACAAATTTGTTTCATGTGCCTTCCCATATAGTATCCTGGAAAATCCATAATCAAGGTCAGAGGATGGGAAAGCATTCAGAGATATTGCCAGACTTACTGCCGTTGAAGAGGAAAGGGAACCACATATACAGCAATGGGCTGTTCCTGTGCTAAAATACTAAACTGGGGTGTAAAGCTAGTGTAGCTAAATGCAACTCTACAGAGAACAGGAACAGGCTGGATTGCGAGAACTACAGGTACATCTTGCCCTTGTGTAAGGCAGTAAATCCCAGACTACAGGAATTCACAGGAGCCAGAGATTTGTACAGGGGCGAGATTCTGACAATGAGATAATTGCAAGTATTTTGCTTCCATCTCATGTGGTGATGACTTCCAAAACCCGAAGGAAGAAGAGCAATATGCTGATCTACCAAAATGTAACTGCTCTTGTAAGCGAGTGGTTTTGGAACCAGAGTAAGGCTTGTGAACTTACTAACTTGACAATTACAAATTCTTTAATTCTAGCATTTGGTACAGTATGTGCTGTCTATATGCCCTAAAACCATGCCTTCACCTTTTCTTCTCCAGCACCACCTTCTTGAAAAGAGAGTAATGCCAACATCTGAACTTAAACATAAGTGATGAAAACAAAGTTGCATTAACATCTTAACAGAGACCTGCACCAGACACAAGTCATGTTTCCTGGCATCATTATAGCCTAATATTGTTAAAAAGGAAATTGATTCTTTGCTTGGAAATACCAAATATTTCTTATTTAACATGGCAGGTGGAAAAGCAGTGATTTTTAAGTTTTTCCTTATACTTTGTGTAACTAATTTGTAATCAATAATATTTTACATTCCACATTCCAGATTCTCAATCTCTGTCTGGACTACCCTTAATATGATGAACATGTCAGTATCTCCAGCTTGTTTTTCCATCCACTATTTCAATTACATGATTAATTCTCAACCTTTTGAGTTTCACAGCATTATCCAACTAACCTTTTTGCCTTCAAATGCAAAAATGTTTAAGACTCCGTATCATTTCAAACAGATGAGTTAGACCATCAACCACAATCTTTTGCACATTCCCACCATAACATTGACAACAAAGAAACGTGCAGAATATTAACAGCTATACCAAATGTAAATAGAAAGGCAAGCCAACTTTGTTCAAGACAAAACAAACTTCTTCAGAAGCGGATAGCCCAAAGCTGCAGCAGAAAGTGACCAGAAGTGTCCAGTAGAATGTTAAACCTGGAGACTTGACAGACAGCGCGAAGGTAATGGCTACGGGTATGGAGGCAGAGAGGGAAATACATGCATAGCCAATGCAGAAAGCACATGATAGATAGTCAACCTATGATAGATAGTCTATGGCAAGAGATGAATGATGTAATATCTTCAGTGAAGGTCCTCACATTAATAGGTTACAGTCATGTAACCAGGATTTTGGTAATCATTGTTATTTGGATATAATAAAAATGATGCCCTGTATGAGCTAGAAGAAATAAATGTTATGGTTATCTTTAGAAAAAACAAAAATAACTGGGAATTGTAGAGTTGTTAGTACCATATCTGATAAACTATTTTTAAAAAAGACAAATCAAGAGCTATCAAACAGGAGACATTAAAGGCAGCCATGTGAACTACTCAGTGAACTCAGTATTGACTCTCCATAATTAAACTTCATTGAGAGAGAGACAGGATATACCTTAAAAATACATTATTTCCTCTATCAACCAAATCTCAGGATGAATGTGGCATAAAGAGAAATGCTCAGAGAATGATTGTAAGGAATGAAAGTCTTTTACATAATTGATGATTAGAGATATTTAGTTACGAATAATCAGGGTTTCATTATGAGATCCAGCAAGAAATAAACAGAAAAATGTGCTTACCCTGTAATAAAGCAACAATAAGGAGGCACCATAAAATTCAGAAAGAAACAAGTAATTTCTGTGCACAAGATATAATTAGACTGCTGATACACATATTTCTACAGGACTAGGAAATCAGGAAATCTAATTGCACAGCTCTCACACTTCTGTCTATAAACTAAATTCCCAAGATTAGGAAGAAAGGCATCCCATAAACATTGCTTTCTATTCTCTCTTTTAGTACCTGCTAAAACCGTTTTTGTGACAATTCAGATATAGTCACTTAATTTTTCACTTTGATTCATTTCCTACACACTTCTCTATATGTATTATGATTTACATAGCTGAAGTTGACTAAGAAAATACCTATGTTCATAACTGACAAAACCATTCACTGCAATTCAGTTCTGATCATTCTTTGTTAATGGAAATTCATGATAACTATTCATTTATACAATTTATACTGATTTATTGTACACAAGATACTTAATCAAGAATAGCTCAATGATTAACTGGAACTGTTCCAAGTGTAGAATATTTAGTTAAGGCCACAGTCATCCCATCAGGAAACAAAAACAAATCAATGGGATTTAATTAGAAAGTCCAAGCAACAAATTCCAATTTTTAAACCATTCTTACATAACGTGTAGGCTTTCCACTGGCTATACTGTTTCATTTAAGGTAGTAATCTAACCAGTATATACATGGTTTTGAAAGGCCAGAACTTTCTGCAAATCACTACAGCAGCAGAGTAACTAACTGCTAGTTGTACAATGGGTGCCCTAATTGAGAGTTCTAGCTCTTTACTAGATGTAAGCATGCAAAGAGGAAAAAAAATGTTCAAAAGAAAAACATGGAAATACGGTATATGTACATTTGTATTTCTTTAAACAGCTGTGCAAGATCTGCTTTCGAAGTTATAAGACAAAAATATCAGTTTATGACACCCATATAAAGATGAAAATCAGCAACACATCTTTTTTTGTACAAGCATATAGTTACATTTACACTGTAAAACCATATGTGAAACTTTTTTTCTTACCATTCCCATTCCATTCCTTTCAAAACAACAGTTTGAATACCCTAGGTTTAAAAAAAAAAAGGAAAAAAAAAAAAAAGAAAATCATTGACTATAAAAAACCACAGCAGTCTACATGTGGATGAAAGTCAAAGTCCCATTAAATCTTCTTACACTGTTGCAGAGATTATGTATGTTCTTTTCCTGACATTTTTGAGGCTTTACCTTGCTGGTGTCACATTCAATATTTGGTTAAAAGAAAGAGAAGGGGGAAAAAAGGAAGGGGGAATGATCACATAATGAAGAAGATGTGAAAAAAAAATGTTTTTTAATGCATAATTCAAACTCAGTAGTCCATTTTCCATCACTTGTTAGTGGCAGGGTTCATAAGGTCTAACGTGAACTCACACTCGAAAAAGTCAAATTACAGGAAAAGGAAATGTCTTTGACCCACAACAATGAACTTCAATTTATTTTTGGCCTAACATCTGTCTTTATAATATCTTTTATAATATTTTTATAGTATCTATTTTTGGCTAACATCTACTCATGAAGAGGAATGTGCCTTACATGAGGAAATGTCAGTCTCAGCCCGATCAAACATTTATGTAATTCAAGAATGAATGTTATTCATTTCTAAAAGACCAGGAAGACCTGTATAATGGATTATCTACTCATCCTATGTAAAACTAAGTAAAACATTCCAAAATATCTGAAAAGATATCATGAGAGAGAGAACAGGAAACATGACCTTCACTACTACCCTTTATTTCACACCAGGCAATGCATTAGCGTAAATACATCTATTTGTTCTACAGCTGACTAGGTTTTTTCCCTTTCAACAGATGCTTCGTGGTCCAGACATTAAAAGTGAATATAGCTTTGCAGTCAAGAGGCAAAAAGAAGATATTTCCATTCAACATGCCTGGAAAGCCACCATCATTGCTGACTTCCTTACTGGTATTAACAGATGAAATTAAATTAACAGAAATTAAAGGAACATTAAAACTTTTATTTTCCTCTAAAAAAAATTCAGGACTGTCAAACACTAATATGTCAAGAGGAAATGCAACAAAATGGTAAATTAAAAGGAACAGTACCCAAGGTTAGATAAATCTTTCAGAAATTTTATTGTGAAATCTTAATCCTTAAGCAGTTGAAATGTTTAAAAACTATTTTCAAAGTCTTAGGAAAGTAAGCTGCTTGCCATCGAGTCCAGGAAAAACAGGTAGGGTGGCGTAGACAGTTCCAAGAAGGAACATTAGACTTTCTATGAGAGCCATGCTATATACAAATGCCTTTCCGTCTATCAAATCGGATCTTTTGATCTATTACATCAAGATATTTGAGAAGACTTCTTTTTGTCAGAGTTACTTCATCCCCAGAGAACCTGCACTGAGAATTACAGTGACTGTTTTGTACATATAGTTTTACAACAAAGCCTTATATTTTTCACCAGCATTTCCAGAGAAGCAAATGAAAATTTGATACAAACATACAAATTCTTTTCCAGGAATGCCAGCAACTACTGAAAAAACTCAAGATATTCAGGTTTTATAGTCTGAAGAATTACTTCTTTAAATATCAGAATGGGGTGGAACCTCTGTAGGCTTTACAAGAAGTCCATCATCTCATAGAGCCTTGAAAAGCTCTAGTCATAGTGATGACATCTGCTCATCACCGTGTAGCCCGGGACGTGCAAAGTAGCAGCTGCTTCATTACTGCATGTGACATCGGGTATAATGCATGGCACTGAAATATTTTACCCTGTGGAATCCATCTCGATTGATCACAAGTCACAATATCTGATTGGTGCTCTAGACTTCTCTGGAGAAGAGTCACCAAACTAATCTATCAGCTTTCATTTTCAACTGCTACGTCATTAAGTGGTGCTGTCCAGTAACTGAAACAGCTGGCTGGCATGATATTAAACCTTTCTGTGCATCCATGGCTGTTTTTAACAAATTTTAAAGTGTTTTTAACAAATTTTAAAGTATTTTTAACTGATTTACAAGTACGTTAGTGTATTATATAATTGGTCCATCTATACAGATTCTCCAAAGGAAATTCCACATAAGCAAGGCTAGATCATTTTGTATAACAGTAAGTCTTTTCCTCTGGTAGCAAAATGTGTATTCAATTTCTTAATTGCATTAGAAGAGGAGACAATAGTAAGAGGTATTTGCTAGCAATGATGGAGAATAAACACCATAATGATTAATCAAGACAGATGTTCAAATTCAACTTTCACAATTAATACACTCGGATGTATAGTGTAAGACAAATTCATGCAATTACTGGAAGCCATTGTCTGGGTTTATCGAACAATATTAACAAAAATTGTGTTCAGATAAATTCAGCTAGGTCAATATAAAAGAAAGCATTATATTTAAATATCTTAAAAACGACAGCCCTAATCTAGGAAAGAACACCAGAGAAAAGAAAACATCATAGAATCATAGAATGGTTTTGGTTGGAAGGGACCTTAAAGATCATCTAGTCCCAACACCTCCCACTAGACCAGGTTGCTCACAGCCCCATCCAGCCTGGTCTTGAACACTTCCAGGGATGGGCCATCCACAACCTCCCTGTGCAACCTGCTCCAGTGCCTCACCACCCTCACAGTGAAAAATTTCTTCCTCATATCTAATCTAAATTCTACCCTTTTTCACTTTAACACCATTACCCCTCGTCCTATCACTACATGCCTTTGTAAAAAAGTCCCTCTCCAGCTTTCTTGTAGGCCCCCTTTCAGTACCAGAAGGGTGCTATGAGGTCTCCCCAGAGCCTTCTCTTCTCCAGGCTGATCAGCCCCAACTCTCTCAGCCTGTCCTCATAGGAGAGGTGCTCCAGCCCTCTGATCACCTTTGTGGCCCTCCGCTGAAGCCGTTCCAACAGGTCCATGTCCTTCTTGTGCTGAGGACTCCAGAGCTGCATGCAGTACTCCAGGTGGGGTCTCACGAGAGCGGAGGGGCAGAATCACCCCCCTCAACCTGCCGGCCACACCTCTTTTGACAGCCCAGGATCCGGTTGCCTTTCCAGGCTGCAAGCGCGCATCGACGGCTCATGTTGAGCTTCTCATCCACCAACACCCCCAAGTCCTACTCCTCAGGGCTGCTCTCAAGCCATTCTCCGCCCAACCTGTATTTGTGCCTGGGATTGCCATGACCCAGATGCAGGACCTTGCGCTTGGCCTGGTTGAACTTCAATTGATCTTCATCTGCTTATTCAGCACAGTAAAGTAGAGAGAATGTTAGCATAATAGCATAGTTGTTTTGGTTTTTTTTCTTGCTGATTAGTCATTAACAAAAAAAGATGTTGAAGTTCTTTAAGGGAAATTAAGAAGAAAGATTTTTTGGGACTTTAAGTTCAACTAAACCTCAAAAAGCACAGGTTACATCTGCCTTCTTGGTGGTTTCTGAAGCTGGGAAGGAAAAAATACAGGAAAACCAACTTGCAACCGGAATCTGCTAACCACCCCACAAATCTTTGAAAATATTTGGGTGAAAATTTGGTAGAAAATTCTGTATCAATCTAACTTCTATAAACTTTTACCAATTTGGTTGATTTGTAGTCCAAACACATTCAAAAATATAAAGCCACGTTTTCAATCAGAACAGGGAAGTGTGACCTGACAAACCAGTAGGTATCTGAATAACGACAACAAAATACTGGTAATTGTTCTGCAAGAAACAGTACAATGGGATGAGATTTCTACTACCTACAGGAGCTGCCATCATAGTTTTCAGGTCACTCGTTGCAAGTTTTTAGCAAGTTAAACACAAAGGACTTTTAAGGATTGTTCCTCTTCAGTAGCAATGTAAATGCAGACTAAATCTACCAGTATTTTAAAACTTTCCATTCACTTATTGCTAAGAAATGTTATTATTTCCTTTCTTATTATTTTAACTTGATTACCGTTATTCCAAATATTCAATAATGTGGTTGTAGACGGTGATGGCCACAGAACTTGGCCAGTTTTCTAACCAAGGTATATATATACAACTGGTAGTTCACACCACAGTTTATGTCTATACTCATCTCAGCTGAGTGAGAGCAAACATTGCATTAGGTTGAATTTGGCTCGGAATCACATAGCTTTTTTACTTGAGGAAGCAACAGAGAGGCATAAGATGTAAAAAAAAATAGCCGTGTTATTAAAGCATTGAGTTACATCTGAGGAATTCCAGTCTTCTGTCACAGACTTCATATGAAGTTCATATTGGGAAGTTCACATGATTTCTCTTAAATCTTTCTTTCAGATCAAATTAAACAGGTCTTAAAATCCATGAATCCTCCACTTGCTCCCATACCACGCCAAAAAAAGAAGACCAATCAGAGCCCGTGGACAATGAAATTGGAACTACCTTAAATCCTTCCCTTAGCCTTTAACCATAGTATGAAATTCTTTAAGTTCAGAGGTTCAACACCTCTTTTTTACGTTTGGGTTTTTTTTAATTTCATTTTAAACAGTGTATTTTAGATTTTCTAGTTCAGCCAGAAAGGAATGTCTGAATACCACAAGAAAGGCTATTCTCGCATAAGTTTCCAACTTAGTCAAATCTAGAGAATACTGATATGATCTTGACAAATATTGTTCTTGATAAATGTCCTACCCAATTTCCATATCAAAGAAGTTCTAATGAGTTTGCTTTAATTTAGAATTAATAACCCTACCTGTCTAGAGGAATCTCCAAACCTCTAGGCAATTCAAAGTAAGACAGAGCTTAAAGGGTAAACTTGCATTCTCATTACCAGCTAATTAACAATTTTCTGTACATCCCTGTTGGATGTTGTCCTCAGAAATAGATACTCATCCTTTTTCACAGAAAGATTTCGGAAGTTAGCACTCTGTCCTGTCCCCTACTACCACTTTTTTGGTGTCTTCAAAGTAGTGTGCTATTTCCTATTGCTTTAAAAGTTTATCAAGGAATTCCTCAATTGTTCCAGTAGCCAAACTTTCTTAACGGCATAGTTTCAATATTTTGCATTCCTGTATGTACAGCATACAGGTGGGCAGGGTTAAAAATAAATAAATAAATAAAATCCACCTAAATCTGAAGTGGATTAACAGGACCTTGAAGAGCCCTGCAGAAGGAACTGATCAAATTACATTGTCTGGGTGGAGCACTGAGGTAAAAATGTGTGTGTGCACAGATACGCAGGCTTAGGAACAGTATAAATTATTTATTCCAAGTATAGAAGAAGTATGCTGTAGCAAATTCATATTGATATGCTAAATAGGGATGATACTGCTGGCAATTTATAGGACTTAACACATGTCATTCTGGGATCAGTACTGCAAGCCATGTTTGCCCAGATGTAGTTTCTTATATTACATATCACATTTGGCAGGGACCCAAATCAACAACTCCAGAATAAGAAACACCCTGTCTGGGTGCCTCCCAAGGGTGTCCCAGCACTGTCTCAGCTCCAGCGTCAAGGTGTGAAAACCATCACGATGAATCATCTGGAGAAGCTCTCTGGATTACCTTTTGGACTGAGGTTGCTGCCTAGAGGTAGGGCACATTACGGGATGCAGAAGGAAAGCAGTTTGGGATCGCACAGGATTTATTAAAGGATGCTTAGAGGAAGAACCAAAGGTGGAACAAGGGAGGGGTTTTGGTGATGTGGGAGAAGAACAAGAGTGGGCAAATAGAGGGGTAAGGTAATAAAAAGGGCTGGTCACGTGTAAATAGTGGTCTGCTCTGTATCCTTGCCTGGCCAAGCCCTGTATCTGATCAGTGCAGCCTGTCCTGTCTTCTTACCAAATTCCTTTCTAACTATTTCCTGGATGAAGGACTCTCTATTTTGTGTGTATGTGTGTGTATGGGCATGTGAGTACAGTCACTGGAGTTAGACCGTTGGCTGGAGGGACCATGTATCCATGATGACAGTGACTCAAGGAAGTGTGGGTGTGTGAGTGAGTGGTCACTAGTAATGATCAAGATGCATTAGCTGGTAAATAGGTGAAGTAGCCTGGGACCATGGGGCTGAGTGTGTATGTAAGGGCCAGGTCTGTGTGCAGGAGTGTCTGTCTCTAAGAGCACAGGGGGTCAGCTATTGGTACTTGGAAAGCCCAGGACAGCTGTGTGTTTGTGTCTGTGTGTGATGGCCTGTACCAGCAATGGGAGTGGGACTTCAGCCTCACAAGCGCGTATATTCATGTGCCAGCAACAGGGGAGGCTGAGATCCAGGGGCAGGTACTGGTCAGACTGAATGTCTAAGACTGGCTGCTAGCAGGATCTGTCTTGTAAATACATATATATTCTCACCAGTGGACGTCCATCCAGCTCAGCCAGAGGGGCAAGCAGGATGAGTTCATTGGTGCTGTGCTAATGTGAGTACCTGTCTGGAATCTGTGTGGCCAGCCATGTATATCTCTATATATGTATATATGTGTATATCTATATATGTATTGTAAACGTGTGCTCGGTGTGTTTGTGCACTTTCTGAGAATACATCATCTTCAGCCTTGATACAGAACCTGGACGCATGGAGCACCAGCTGCCTTACCTCTCTTGGGCTGTTGTATCTGACAGGATATATTTGTCACTAACAAAAATAACTTGTAGTATATAAAGATAGGGAAAAGTGTATTAGTGCTCCAGTGATACCCACCCAAAAATAAACAAATAGATAAATTGAAAGCCTACAAAATGTTTTTTTTTTAATCATAAAGTAAAAAATGCTGAAGTGAAAACACTGCAAGAACTTGGTCAAGGACAACAATCCATTACTATTTTTAAAGAAAAAAAAAAAGCTTCTTTAAAAAGGACACACTTCTCTGCAAAACATTCAAAATATGGAAAGCAAAATAAAGTTGTATTATTTCAGGTCCAAGTTTAAGAAATAATAAATTGCCGTGGTACATAAACAAACATCTGACTGGCTTCGCTTTTCTGCCTGGTTTCAATAACCTAAGAATCATCATTCCTATCAAACTGTTGACCAGTTTGTAGCAAGTAACTCGCACGTATACACAAAGTAGTAAATAGTCTGAAAAATAGCATAATGACGGGTTTTTAGATGTATTGTTTATGGACGTAGAGACACAACGGAGTTTCAGTAGCTGGGTAACTTGTTATGATTTCAAAACTTAATCAAATTCACTAATGGCACCTGCAAAATATAACAGTTGAAGTTCCTGGTGTAAAAAATTCAGTACAATGTATGATTTTGGTATAGCTAGAAAAATACAAACTTGTTTTTGTATCAATATTCACATAGAAAAATAGATTTCTTTCAAAAAAAATGAATGAGGCCTTAAGAAAAGCAAAAGGAATAATTTTATTGGGTGAACATTTTTTTCTATTGTACAATCTCTGAATGATGTAGACACAAAAAAAGACTCACAGGAAGTCAAAAACTGTGAGCCCAGTGAAGGTGCAATTTCATCTTACCACAGAATTGGTTGATGGTTTAAAAAAGTGGTAATAGCCTACTTAAAGGTCTACCAAAACAGCTCAGTTAAAAGGAAAGAATCAACTCATAAGAGGCATACTGATTTAAACTAACAGCTATATTATTTGCTTATGTTATTTCAAGTTAAATATATTTAAGTTATTAAAAACAGATTCGAGAACAGAGAGAGTTCAAAGGACAGCCATAAAAATGATCCAGAGGTTGGAAACACACACTACAATGAGAAGTTGCAGATTTAAGCTCACTCAAAAAAGAAGGCAGAAGGGAGATTTCATTGTTCATACCTATTAAAAGGCAAATCATTTCACAGCGGAGATGCTTTAACTTTGCTGAATGTGACATAAAAAAACCTGTTTGGCAGAGTTAGCATAATGACAGTACAAGAAACTTCAACTTTGAATAAAGAAGTGATTCTTGTCAAGGAGTAAGGAGGTGAATCTATCATCCAACAGAGATCATTTCTGGTGAAAATGGTTAATTCTCTAAACTATAGTCATGTGACCATGCTACTAGAAGGATCTCTATTCCGAAAGTGCTGTCTCTGGTGTTAATCCCAACTGAATGAATCAGTGGATTAAGATCACTTCCTTCATTTCTGCATATTAAAAACTTGTGCCACATAATAAAAACTGCATGCTTTGTGGTTTTCATGTATCACCTTGGCAATATTCCATCTTCTTGAAAAATATTTTTGCTTTTCTTCTGTATTTTTGTTTTTCTGAATTTATCACCAGGATACTGAAGGGGACTCACAGTTATTGTCTGAAAGAGTGCAGAAAACCCTGTCGTGCTTCAAACCAATATTTCTTGCTCATGCAGTCAGAGGAACTGAGGTTAGAAAGGAAATCTCCTACTGCTTAGAGTTATGATTACCTGTGGAAAGTAAAAGTGTATGGTCATTCTTTATGGCTTTATTTTTCAACAATTTTAGATGAGCTTTGCAGCTATTTCTCCTGAGCAGTTTCATGACAGGCCAAGCCACGCTACCTGGATTTCTAGGAACCTGAAACTTCATGGCAGTTGAGAAAAACTCGTCTTTTATTGTAGCACTGGGTTAAAAAAAAAAAAAAAGGAATAATGATGCACCACTGACAGAAAAAAGAACAGAATTTCTAATATCTGCCTTAATTATTGAATCATTTTGGTTGGAAAAGGCCGTTAAGATCATCAAGTCCAACCATAAATGCCACACTGCCAAATCTACCACTAAACCATGTTCCTAAGGGCCAAACCTACATGTCTCTTAAATACCTCCAGGGATGGTGGTTCAACCACTTCCCTGGGCAGTATGTTCCAATGCTTAATAACCCTTTCAGTAAAGAAATTTTTCTTAATATCCAATCTAAACCTCCCCTGGTGCAAGTTGAGGCCATTTCCTCCTGTCCTATCACTTGTTACTTGGGAAAAGAGACAGATGCCCACCTCGCTACAGTCTCCTTTCAGGTAATTGTAGGGAGTGTCAAGGTCTCCTCTCAGCTTCCTTTTATTCAGGCTAAACAATCCCAGTTCCCTCAACAGCTCTTCATAAGACTTGTTCTCTAGACCCTTCACCAGCTTCATTGACATGCTCCAGCACCTCGATGTCTTTCTTACAGTGAGGGGCCCAAAACTGAGCACAGTATTCAAGGTATAACCTCACCAGTGTACAGGGGGACAATCAATTCCCTAGTCCTGCTGGCTACACTATTTCTGATACAAGACAGGATGCTACTGGCATTCTTGGCCACCTGGGCACACTGCTGGCTCATATTTAGCCAGCTGTTGATCAACAGCCCCAGGTCGTTTTCCACCAGGTAGCTTTCCAGCCACTCTTCCCTAAGCCTGTAACTTTGCATGGGGTTGTTGTGACTCAAGTGCAGGACCCAGCACGTGGCCTCGCTGAACCTCATATAATTGCCCTCAGCCCATCAATCCAGCCTGTCCACGCCCCTCTGAAGAGCCTTTCTACCCTCAAGCAGATCAACACTCCCACCCTACTTGGTATCATCTACAAATCTACTCAGGGTGCACTCAATCCCCTCGTCCAGGTCATTGATAAAAATATTAAACAGACCTGTCCCCAGTACTGAGCCCTGAGCAATATCACTCGTGATCAGCCACCAACTACCTTTAACTCCATTCACCACAGCTATTTAGGCCCATCCATCCATCCATCCAGGTTTTCACCCAGTGAAGTGTATACCCATTCAAGCCATGAGCAGCCAGTTTCTCCAGGAGGATGCTGCAGGGAACAGTGTCAAAGGCTTTACTGAAGTCCAGGCAAACAACATCCACAGCCTTTCCCTCATACACTAAGTGAGTCACCTTTTCACAGAAGGAGATCAGGTTTGTCAAGCAGGACGTGCCTTTCATAAACAATGCTTACTGGGCCTGATCACCTGATTGTCCTGTATGTGCTGTGTGATGGCACTCAAGATGATATACTGGCATTGAAGTCAGACTGACAGACTGTAGTTCCCTGGATCCTCCTTCCAGCCCTTCCTGTAAATGAACATCACATTTGCTAACTTCCAGTCAACTGGGACCTCCCTAGTTA
This sequence comes from Rissa tridactyla, assembly GCF_028500815.1. NCBI lineage: Eukaryota > Metazoa > Chordata > Aves > Charadriiformes > Laridae > Rissa > Rissa tridactyla. The sequence goes on along the minus strand of NC_071467.1, from coordinate 106,364,748 downwards.
ATCAGAACTGCTGATAAATGATTGAAAGTGGCTTGGTGAGCACTTCTCCCAGCTCCCACCTGTGGGTGGATACCATCCAGCCCCATAGACTTGTGTGTGTCTAAGTGGTGTAGGAGGTCCCTCACCATTTTCACTTGGATTATGGGGGCTTCATTCTCCTACCCATCCCTGTCTTCCAGCTCAGGGGGCTGGGTACCCCAAGAACAACTGGTCTTACTATTAAAGACTGAGGCAAAGAAGGCAATAAAGTGCCTCAGCCTTTTCCTCATCTTTGTCACTATGTTTACCCCCACATCCAATAAAGGACGGAGATTCTCCTTAGCCCTCCTTTTTTTCTAGTGTATTTATAGGAACATTTTGAATTGTTTTTTTACAGCAGTAGCCAGGTTAAATTCTAGTTGGGCTCTGGCTGTTATGCTCGTCTCCCTGCATAACTTCACAACGTCCTTGTAGTCCTCCAGAGTTGCCTGCCTCTTCTTCCAAAGGTCATAAACTGTTTTTTTCCTGAGTTCCAGTCAAAGCTCTCTGTTCAGCCAGGCCAGTCTTCTTCCCCACTGGCTCGTCTTTCAGCACATGGGGACAGCCTGCTCCTGTGTCTTTAACATTTCCTTCTTGAAGAATGTCCAGCCTTCTTGGACTCCTTTGCCCTTCAGGATGGCCTCCCAAGGGACTCTGTTAACCATGCCCCTAAACAAGCCGAAGTCTGTCCTCTGGAAGTCCAAAGTAGCAGTTCTGCTAACCCCCCTCCTTACTTCTCTGGGTCCTTCAATTGAGTTTTGTCATGGCAGAACAAAGTTAACACAATGATCATTGGCACTTACACGGCATAATTTCTGGAATACAAAGAACTGAAGGAATGGCAATGACAGAATCTTTGTCCTTACCGTGCTCAATGCAGAGGCATGCCTCAATGCAGAAAAAAAGAGAAAGCTTTGCCCATGCTACAGCATAGTACACCATGAACATCATGAACCTGTTTTAACGTGTTTTTTTTAAGGATGAATATCACAAACATTAAATCATCGTTCTTTTCATGATGAAAACTTAATCAAAAGTAGAAAAACCCCTGCCATTCTATGTAGGACTGTTTTTTCTTTTAGAAATGAAATCTCAGGCTCTATTTTTGATATTTGATGGAAAGGCAACACAGCCAGGAACACACAGTCCAGGAGGCTTCTGCAGAGCCTTGATGATAACTTTTTGACAGAAATGGTGGAGAAGCCAACAAGGAGAGGTGTGCTGTTGAACCTTATACTAACAAACAAAGAAGGACAAGTTAAGATGTGAAGGTTGGCGTAGCCTTGGCTGCAGTGACCATGAGATGGTGGAGTTCAGGTTCCTGCACGGAAGAAGTAGGGCAATAAGTATGATTACAACCCTGGACTTCAGGAGAGCTAACTTTGGCCTCTTCAAAGACCTACTTCAAGGAATCCCATGTGTTAGGGCTCTAGAAGGTAGGGGGATCCAAGAGAGCTGGTTAATATTCAAGCACCATGTCCTCCAAGCTCAAGATCTATGTATCCCTAGGAGCAAGCAATCAGGCAAAGGAGGCAGGAGACCTGTATGGATGAGTTTCTGGAAAAATTCACATGGAAGAAGGAAGTTTACAGAATGTGGAAAAAGGGACTGGCCACTTGGGAGAAGTATAGGAACATTGTCAGAGTATGCAGAGATGCAATGAAGAAGGCTAGGGCCCACTTGGAATTAAATCTGGCAAGGAATGTTAAGGACTACAAGAAGGGCTTCTTCAAGTACATCAGTAACAAAAGAAAGACTAGAGAAAAAGTGGGCCCTCTGCTGAGTGAGGTGGGTTCCCTTGAGACAGAGGATACAGAGAAAGCGGAGTTACTGAATGCCTTCTTTGCTTCAGTCTTTACTGCTAAGACTGGAATCCTAGACCCTGGAGGTAAGAGAAAAACTCCAGAGAAAGGAAGACTTTCCCTTGGTTGAGGAGGATCAGATTAGAGATCATTTTGGCAACCTCAACATCCACAAATCCATGGGCCCCAATGGGATGCATCTGCGAGTACTCAGATTGCTGGCAGGTGTTACTGCTATGCTACTCTCCATCATCTTTGAAAGGTGATGGAGGACAGGAGAGGTGCCTGAGGATTGGAGGAAATCTTATGTCACTCCAGTCTTCAAAAATGTCAAGGAGGACACAGGAAACTACAGGCCAGTCAGCCTCACCTCCATCCCTGGAAAGGTGGTGGAACAGCTCAGTCTGGATGTCATCTCTAAGCATGTAGAAAAAAGAAAGTTATCGTGAGTGGTCAGCATGGATTCACCAAGGGGAAATCATGCTTGACCAATCTGATAATGTTCTATGATGGCATGACTGGCTGGGTGGTTGAGGAGAGAGCTGTGGATGAAGTCTACCTTGACTTCAGCAAGGTTTTTGACACTGTCTCCCACAACATCCTCATAGGTAAGGTTAGGGACTGTGGGTTAGATGAATGGACAGTGGGGTGGATTGAGAACTGACTCAATGGCAGAGCTTAGAGGGTTTGTGATCAGCAGCACAGAGTCTAGCTCAAGGCCCTGAGCTAGTGGCGTTCCCCAGGGGTCAGTACTGAGTCCAGTCTTGTTCAACATATTCATCAATGACGTGGATGAGGGAATAGAGTGTACCCTCATCAGGTTTGCTGATGATACAAAATTCGGAAGAGTGGCTGATACAACAGAAGACCTATGAGGATGATCGGGGGCTGGAGCATCTCTCTTATGAGGAAAGGCTGAGGGACTTGGGACTTTTCAGTCTGGAGAAGAGAAGACTGAGAGGGGATCTTGTCAATGCTTATAAATATGTAAAGGGTGGGTGTGAAGAGGATGGGGTCAGATTCTTCTCAGTGATGGCCAGCGGCAGGACAAGGGGCAATGGGCAAAAACTGGAACACAGGAAGCTCATCTTAACGTGAGGAAAAACTTCTTTACTATGAGAGTGACAGAGCACTGGAACAGGCTGCCCAGAGAGGTTGTCTGGAGATACTCAAAACCCGCCTGGGTGCGATTCTGTGCAACCAGCTCCAGGTGAACCTGCTTTGGCAGGGGGGGTTCGACTAGGTGATCTCCAGAGGTCCCTTCCAACCCCTACCATTCTGTGATTCTGTGATTTTTTCATTCTCCCTACATTTACTCCATGGAAAAGCCTTTCTGTCTAGCTGTTTTCAAGACAAAATAGCTGAATGGCTTGCATTGAATATTTGTGTCAAGGTAACAGAACATTTTATTTTTAACAACTTTTTTTTGCTGGGTGGGAAATCCCTAATCCACAATAAAATTTAAAGCTGCATTAATAACCTTCAAAAGTCTTTCAGAATACACATAAATTACTATAAGTTGTGAATACCTTGAGCAACATAAATGACAGTCAATTAGCCATAAAATAAAAAAAAACAATTAAAACAAAACAAAACAAAAGAAACCCCACAAACAACTTATTCTTACCTTACTTCTACTTTCTGTGTCCCTTCTCCCTCTATCTGTTTTCAGAGCAACAGTTCTTTAAACGAAAGTATTTTGTAAAAGCCAGAGACTCCTTAGAGAGTGACTATTCTTCAAAGTCAACTGAGCTGCCACAAAGTAACCGGACTCAGTTGTCTTCAGCTGCCACACGCTGCTGCTTCAGTCTTCCTGCCTCTCTCATTGTCCTGTGGGTCACATTACAACCTTGTATGAAACAATATCCTCTGACTGGTCCTCCTCTCATGCCGATAGGAAAGTCTGAAATTGCGCACAGCTCTGTTGGCTACACTGGTTTGACTTTCAAGGACTCAAAATGAATGCCAGTGAAATAACAGCTATAGAATCATAGAATCATAGAATTGTTAGGGTTGGAAGGGACCTTAAAGATCATCTAGTTCCAACCCCCCTGCCATGGGCAGGGACATCTCCCACTAGATCAGGTTGCTCAGAGCCCCATCCAGCCTGGCCTTAAAAACTTCCAGGAACAGGGCTTGCACTACCTCTCTGGGCAACCTGTTTCAGTGTCTCACCACCCTCATGGTGAAGGACTTCTTCCTAACATCCAATCTGAATCATCCCATCTCTAGTTTTGATCCATTCCCTCTAGTCCTGCCATTACCCAACATCCTAAAAAGTCCCTCACCAGCTTTCTTGTAGGCCCCCTTAAGATACTGGTAGGCCACTATAAGGTCTCCTCGGAGCCTTATTTTCTCCAGACTGAACAACTCCAGCTCTCTCAGTCTGTCCTCATAGGAGAGGTGCTCCAGCCCTCTGATCATCCTCGTGGCCCTTCTCTGGACACGTTCCAGCACGTCCATATCTTTCTTGTAGTAGGGGCTCCAGAAATAGATGTAGTAGTCCAGGTGGGTCTCAGGAGGGTGAAGTAGAGGGGGAGAATCACCTCCCTCAAACTGCTGGCCATGCTCCTCCCGATGCAGCCCATTACAATTGGCTTTCCGGGCTGCTAATGCACACTGACGGCTCATATTGAGCCTCTCATCCACTAGCACCCCCAAGTCCTTTTCTTCAGGGCTGCTCTCAAGCCAGTCACTGCCCAGCCTATAACAGTGCTTGGGATTGCCCCAACCCAGGTGGAGGACCTTGCACTTGGTCTTGTTAAACTTCATGAGGTTGGCATGGGCCCACCTCTCCAGCCAGTCAAGGTCCCTCTGGATGCCGTTTCTTCCCTCCAGCGTGTCATCCGCCTCACACAGCTTGGTGTCGTCGGCAAACTTTCTGAGGGTGCACTCAATGCCACTGTCCATGTTGCTGACGAAGATGTTAAATAAGACCGGTCCCAGTACTGATCCTTGAGGGACTCCACTTGTCACTGGCCTCCACTTGGACATGGACCCATTGACAGCCACTCTTTGGGTGCAGCCGTCAAGCCAGTTCTTTATCCACTGAATTGTCAGTCCGTCAAACCCATATTTTATCAGCTTGGAGACCAGGATGTCATGTGGGACAGTGTCAAAGGCTTTGCTTGTCAAGAAAATTATTGCAACAGGATTATTACTCACACAGTATTGAAAATTGAAGTACAAATAACATCACTTATTTAAGAAATCCGATTTTGACAAAATGTTTCCCTATTCTTGAAGTGAAAACTGTATATAGAGATGATATTGAACTAAAAATGTTCCAGTTGTACAGTCTAGAATTGTGGCAATGAATACAAATACGACTGTAAAATTCCACTTATGCTGTATATTACTGTTATTAACTGATCTGCTGCATGAGCTAGGAAGAATATAGTTTGACTATTTTCAGTCCCCATCTGCACTTTCAAGACTGTCTGCATTTTTTGAAATAATATATAAATAAAACGGTTTGGATGAAGAAAATTTCCATAGGATTTTTTTTAACTACTGTTTTTATAGTAACTTTTCATAACACACATGACTATAACTCATAAGTTTATAATGAATAACAACAAAGGTTGTTCCTATAGTGCCTTTATTTTTTCGAAGGACATAGCTTCAGACAGTAAAATTAACATTTAAGATACCCTGTTTCCACTGATAAATTGCATGATATAGATGATAAGTATTCTGAGAAGAAAAATAAATTATAATATTAAAGAAATAGTCTGGTCTCAGATTTTTTATTCCTTCCAGTTAGATTTCATCCTGAAAAAAAAGTCACCACTTGGTATGAACTAGAGTTTGTTTCAGAAGTGTGTAATATTAAACTGCTAAATTTCAAGTAATCATTTTTAATCTAATTCTTTTTAATAATAATCTCAAAATGTGATCTGACAAAAACAAATCCAATTTGAGGACTCTATTTATAGCCATTAATGCTAAGAATTGTTCTTTTAGTGCATGGCTAGTTGGATATAAATTTTTCCTAAAATAATAAAGCAGAAAACTCCGGAGTGTTACTCATTAGATTGTAATATTCCGAAAATCTGGAGAGTGAACACTATTCTGAGCTGTAACAAGCAGAAAAGAGTCAATTTAAACATAGATGCTAATTCGTAGTTCTGAATGCCAGCACAATCATTTTGATGTGTACTCCTCTCAAGATGTTATCACCATACTAACAAAAGTTATTACCATAACTTTTATAACTTCTGATTGAGTTGAACTATATCTTTTTAGAAATGCATCAAGTTTGGTTTGTTTTTTTTACCTAGTAATAAAAAAATCCACTGCTTCTTTAGTCAAGTTAATTCAACTGCTAGTTACTTCACTGAGAAAAGACACACACTTCTGATCTCAGTTGGTCAATTTTCAGCTTCCAACCAAGATATCATTATGCTTTCATTCACTGACAGTAGAAGGGTTTTTTTAATGTAGACATTTTTAGTCTGTGACAAGGGCAGCTCTAAAAATTCTTTTTTTCCTTAGTCTTACATTACAGATCTCATCCTTTTAGACCCCAAATATTTATTGTAAATCTTCAACCCTTTTCAATTTGTCATCAGTCTTCCAGATTTTTTATTGGCCAAATAAAGCAAATACCAGTACAGCAACATTCAATAGACTCCTCTGTTTAGTTAAACTACATCAAATAGAATGTCAGACATTAAGAGTAAATATGAAAATAATGTTTCCACATATTAGGAAAACTGATTACAGAAATCTTACTTAATCTTTCCAAGGGTCTTCAGGATCCTTGACATCATCCCAAGCTTCATTCATTCTACATTGCACCAAGTCCAACATCTATGATAACCATTCTTTTAAAGTAATATACAGTACAACCAGTTGCATTGGTAGCTCTGAAAAAGAAGCAGCAAAATTATGCTCAACTGAGCAGAAGCTATCATTCAGAGTAGGCATGTGATACTCGGTTTACTTTTAGTCTTAACACAATGCTCTCAGAGAAACCATAAATATAGATATAGCAAGACAACTGTGCATTTCAGATCTCTCATTGTATGATGAATAAAGATACAGCATTAGCAACTCCAAAGAACACTAGCATAAGAAATTGCATGCTAACAAAGGGAAATTCTAGTTCAACCAAATAGAGACAGAGAGGAAAAAGTGAAAAATAATATGCTAATATGGTAAAACAGCCAATAAATTTAATTTGAAATTATAAATAATGTAATTTATTTCGTGATTTGAGAGGATTTTATCTATTTGCTGAAACATATAGATGTAGATATGCATTCATAAAATTAAGCTGTGAAAGACAAAATTATTATTATTATGCTGGAGTTTAAAAAGTAATATAAACATGATTCTCCACTGAAACATTGTCCAGCAACGAAGATAGCAGCCTGGCACAGAAAGTACCTCTGTAGGCATGAAATGCAACAGTGTGATCTGTCTAGTGTGATCTCTACTGCGACACTAGGAAATACCCAGGTCCCCAAAATACCTTTGAGTGTCTGAGTTTATTCTATTCAAGTAATAGGAGGTGGCACACTTCCAGGTTCATATGTGAGAATCTCAATAAAGCCATTTTCAAGCATAGGCAGCTGAGAACACTTGTTAGAGAAGACAAAAGTTTAGCTGCACCCTGTTTTTCATTTGGGCTAATTAACATGCTACAAATACACTTTTTAAGTCTAGCAAACCTAATAAGCCCAGAGCAAAAATTACAAATACAGCTCCACTGTCGTCCCTATTATAGTAGACATATATAAGCGTGTTGTTTTATGACTGTTCCCCACTCCTGAGTTCTCTGTGTCAGGTGACCTTAGTAAGAGTTAAGCCAAATACTCCAGAGGAGACTATGTTAGAAATACACAAGTCCAGGTGTCTGGCTGACTTTAACATGCAGGTCTTCCTTCTGAAAAGGGGCATTTCCTCAAGGTTATAAAATAGAAAAAAGCTCAGAGTAAATAAGTAATGATTAAAAAGTTTTATCAGATAACTAGCAAAAAGAAAAATGTAACTACCCCTCTTCTGCTACACAAAGGCCAATGAAGATCAGACTGAGTTGTTACCCTAATTTACCACTTGAAGAACCCCTGCAGAACTGTATCTTAATAGACAAGAAATGCATTTGTGCTGCCACAGTACTTCTAGCACAGGTCTATACGTTCTCTGCTGTCTGCCTCTTTTTTGGCTTGCAGATGCACTATCCAATGAAAGAAAAAAAAATAAACAAAACACATAAACCCCCCCCAAATCCTGAAAAAAAACCCAACGACAAAACCTTTTCCTTTAGCAGGAAAAACCTGCACTGTCATTTCTGAAAGTGGAAGTGACCAAACGTGTGTCTTGTAATATTCAGACTAAAGACATTTCAATCTGGACTTCTGATCTAAAGAAGTGTTTTCCTTTCCTATGTTGTTTTAGAGTCTTTAATATTTTGACACTGTAATTAATGCATTTTTGCAATGTACAGAGAAAATAGTCAGCATGTTAAGTACCAGTCTGCTTTGTAGCTTTTATTTGTGTGGCCTGAAATATGCCTTTCTACACAATATTCAAAATCTATTTCAACTCGGCTTTTATTTTTTTTTGTAATTCAGATTTTTTTTTTCAGATTAAAGTACTTACAAAATTATTCAAACAGTAATAAAAGTACTTTTTCCAGTACTGCCTGCTTAGTTGGGCCTTGGCATTTGATGATGTTTCTTCTGTAGCACCAATTTAGGACTAACCTGTTATCCATAAAGAAACATCTCAAAGTTCCAATTTTTCTTTGATGCTCATGGCCCACAACATAAATTAAAACCTGTGGGCTTCCTGGGTTTTGCTGGTTTCCATTTTTATCCTTCAGTATTTAGTTAAAATACTACATATAACCAAAAAACCTACACAAGCTTTGCTAATTTAATCTTTGTGTGTTTATGGAAGCAATTAAAAATAAAAATAAATTGCATATGGTCTGCCCTTGGAATTTATGTTAAACTAAACTTCCTGCTGTCATTTTCTGATAGGGTGGAACTAATTTAATGCTATTCTACTAAGTTATTATAATGCAAAACAGACCACAAAAAAAGATCAATTTGAGAGTCACATGCGTTTTACATGAAAACAAAGCTCACTTTACCTTTGCAGACATCTGTGCAAGTAAGGTCTCCCTGAAATCCTGCAGATGGTGTGGAAAATTGAGTTTATACTCGTCTAGCTGAGACTTGAACATCTGAAGCCAAACCTCATCTGCCTACCTACATTCTTTGCAGTGAAAGCCATACCCTACCATCTCAATTTTTACATATTAAAAATGATTTAGATATTCTTTTGTGCATTGACTTGACATCTTCAGTCTTCTGCGGAAACACAAGGCATCATAAGACTGTAAAGTGCAGAAACCTATCCTTAAGAAGTAAAACAAGTAAAGAAGGAAAGAATTGAGTAAAGAAAACCTTTTATGGAATGACTTCAGTATTTTAGACAGTCACAGTGAAGCAATAATTTATTCTTTGGTCAGAAGCTCATTCTGCAGATGAGCAATTAAGATACTAAATCTTTCCTAAAGAAGTGGAGATTGGGTTTGGTTCGGGTTTGGTTTTTTTTAAGTAGAGGGGTTGTAGAGATTGATAACTTTTGAAAAAGTTGCCTGTAAAGCATTTAGTAGTTTGAAATATTATTGTTGTGCTTAGACTATTGTATTTTGGAGATGGCAATTTGAGGAACATATATGTTCAGACTTTCAGTTTTTCTCCAGTCAAGTAGATCCATTCACTTTGAAGATGTATTTCTGTGAATAAACCGTGACCACTGACGTCTTCAGTGTACTAATATGTTTTCACTGCAAAAGCAAATCCTAGGAAATGTGGAAAACGTGCATATATGTTACTGGCACTGATGAAGTTTTTATTCTTTCTATACCACAAAAACCCTATTTTTTTTCTCAGATGTTGCAACATTATGTAAGATATTCACCAGTGTGAAAGCTGCCCCTATATTAATTTTAACATTATCTGAAGAAGTTATTAGTGATTGTTCCTAATTCACAAAATCCAAAATACTGACAGATTATTATTTTTGCAAGTGTTTTGATAGTCAAGAATGGAAACGAAGTACATTACCTTGAAACATTTCTTTTTCCTAACATTCCTACCATTCATTAGTGTATTAAACAGTAAATACAGTTTGCCTAAGTCATTCCCCAAATGCGTTAAAAAGCTTTTCTAAAATCTTAGGGTACACACAAGTTCTGGCAGTACTGTATATAGAAAAATGTATGCATAGGATATATGTAGGCTATATGCTAAGCATGGCATAAAGTGCACACTTAGGATGGCATAACAAAGTGTAAGGATGATAGTAAAGATGTCCTGTTAAATATCACTTATTTGAATTATTATCACAAATCCACAATCTTAAAAAAATATTCATGAAACTTTATCTCCCTTAAATCTTTCATGGAAAGAATTGCTTAGAATATCAAAGCCCAAGCTAGTGTCACACCAATTTGCTTACACTAATTCTCAAGCTTGTCTGTGTTTCACATTTAAAAATCAGAGCTGCTTGTAATGTAGTCAGTAAAGGTCAGACCTAAGAACTCAGCTGTAATGATTCACATCAGTCTGTACAATTATCTATTCCATTTTTTTCATATACATGTTCTGTTCTTCCTTTTACTTCAACTAGAGAGGCATTCATACTTCCTGGATTTAAAAGCTGGGACTGTTCAGTTTGTATAATCTTTTTTTTCCCTCATGTTCTTCAGGAATAATTTCAAGATAAAAAGTGGATACCATGCATGAAGTTCAAAATCTTTTTTGAATGCACATTGTTGTAATGTTACTTCTGTTTTTCTTAAAATAAATATCCACAAGTGAAATAGATCACATAATTAACCAGATGACTTCAAGGGATTCAAGACACTTCCAAAGCTCTTACTGGACGTATTGTGGGATAACTGCGACAGTTAAATAAAAACAACCATGGGCTAAACTACACTTCATGCTATGTGCGTGCAGTGGGTATTACAATCCATAAGCAATGTCTGTTCTACGCAATTTAAGCTACCAGAATCCTGATGTCATCTAAGTGTGACTAAAAACTGAGAAGCAGGAGGTTTCATTCCTATTATCACCTTTATACTTGGCACTACTGATGGTGCAGAACTTAAGTAATTCAACATGACAAATGTTTCTGTGGAAACCACAAGACATGCAAGCGCAGACCAAAAGCAGTGACCAGTTCCAACAGTTACCTCAAATCTAAAGATTAAATACGAGCTCACCTTTTACAGACATCTTGCAGGTATGAAAAAGACTTTAGATGGCTAGGGTTTTTTTTTCATTCTCTTTGCATAATTATGAAAAACCTGTATCTTCCTTACAATTAAAAAGAGTTTGCTCAGACTGTCTGACAAGACCTTCGCAGAGAAAAATCACAGACAAAATAATTGCAAAACAAATAATAGAGATTGCAAAGGCTTACTTATTAGATTACATATGGTACAGCATGTATTTATCTAATTGAAACAATAAGGCATTATATTTGCCTATTTGTAGGTCTACAAAATTACTTTTCTTTTTCTTTCAAAGTCTTACATGATCAGCACTGTCTGTGCTAAAAACTGGGACTATTCAGCAGCAGCAGAAATGCCTATAAAATCATGCTTCATTCCTTTCTCCTTTCTGGCCTTCATTTTTTCTTTTATTTTCTTCCTCTCAACAGGCTGGCAACTCTCCAGAGAGAGGATTAAGAGAGGAGAGTGTTTGTGAAAAAGAAATCTTTCCCAGCACTACTCCTGCAAGGTGAAATTAAGTAAAGTCATACCTTACAAAACCTGTAGCAGGCACTGTTTTATGATTTGGGAACGCATTTACAAGTACATCTTAGTTTTGTCACACTTACTTAATAGAAAACACAAATAAATGTTAGTATGTTCCAATTTTTAAAATACCAGAACTATTTTAATTGCTCAAATCACTCGAGTTTCATAGGGGCTTCTTGTTATTTTTGGTTACTCAAATAACACTAACAGAGAATTTAGTGAAGTAAATTCCCATAACAATTTAGAGCGCATCCCCTAGCTATCTGAGATCATTCATGCAGGAAACTTTGCCAATAACCCAATTTACTAGGAGGGTTGAATGAAGTTGTTTCCAAATTTAATCCTCTTCCAAGCTTTGACACTCTTCCACTACAGAATGACTGGCTCATTATAAATATCTTTAAAAGACACACAATCGTGTTACATTTTATATTACCTTTTTGCATTTGCTGGAGTCTGTTCTGATGCTCTGCAAACAACAAAAAGAATACAGATGTTTCTTAATACCTCTCAATCATGGAAAATAGCCCCATGCAAATTCTGCACCTCCCCAAATAGCCTTATTCTGACCTTTTTAATTCTGACCTTTAAAAGAGCACAAGAGGAGATGGATTTCCCAATACATTTGTAATGTAGCCAATCAGTTGTCTCTAAGAAACAGGAGTACTTGTAAGGTAAATCATGGGTTCCTAGATTCTTGCAACTAAGATATATTTAAGATTTTTCACTAGGGTATGTAGAACAAAAAATGACACACATTCAGAAGCAGTCATCCTTAAAAGATCCTTAAAAATAAAGCGAAAGCCTATTAAGAAAAAATCAACTGAACCTTTTCAACACAAATCTATAAGTTTGGCAAACTGTCAGCAAATCTTAAAACAGATGACTCTTAGAAGCCTGCTTCCAGAGTCCCTTGTCCTTCCCACATCACCACCACAGAATATTACTCTCAAGGTACAGCTAGCCAAAGTCTGCTATTTATGCTATGGATAAATAAGACACTTTTAACAATGACCAGGGCTTCCAGATTTATTGTTCTAGACCTGGTATTCTGAAAAAGCCACAGAACTTGGCTATCTCTTTCATCAGAAAAAGAGATGGAGTCAAGCTGCTAAAAAAGTATCATGGGAGTATAGTCTTGTGACTATAGAGTATGTCAGTCATAAATGGTAATCCTCGACTAAAAGGCAGCAACATATGTCAAGACTCATGGTATGTTTTGGGCATCTGGAAAAAAACCCTGTTACTCAGTAATGAAAGAATTTCCATTCCTGTAGAACCACATAGTAACTTAGCCAGTGTTTTCAGGACTAGTATTCTGGACAATGTCTTCTGAACAGCACTTTTTGGTTCCAGCTACTAGTCTCTGTGGGTCTCAGTTTTACAGATCATGATAGCAGCACCAATCAGAACATAGACAGGTATCTAAAGTGGTGAAAATAACATATGAAATTTAAACTGAAGCTATGGTCCACTGTTTAACTCGGAACCTACTTCTGATGGTCTGCTTGTATGGTTAAAAAAATTGGAGATCTAAGTAGGCTAATATTTCCTGTGAAGAATGACCTAGTACATTTGGATTGAATTTTTTATCTTCTGAAAAAGAAAAGGTGCCATACAAATGGTAGAATTCATGATTGTGCAAGTTCTAAATATCTATTCACATTATTCTGCCAGTGTATGCATTTCAGTAAGATTATAAAACACTCACAGTACATCATTTATCAAACACAGTACATCATTTATCATTTATCATTTATCATTTATCATTTATTAGGGTATCAAAGTTAGAAGAAGCTTTAATGTAACATTGATTCCACAAATGGTTCACAATAGTGTCAGTTTATTCAGTATTTACAGAGAACTAAAAGAAATTTTTGAAGCCCGAATTGTGTGTGCAGTCACACAAGAGCAAGTAGCACAGGGACGCATGAGGATAAACATTAGAATGCCCCAAGACTCGTTTGTCCAATTAGTTGTACTCACACAAACAAGAAACTTTGAGCTCGACACATCAGAACTGAATACTTGAAGGAATGCAGAGAATAGAAGGATATTGCCATGAGCATCCAGAGGAAAAAAGCAGTCTGAAAACAATTGAAAATGGATAATGTGCAATGGATAATATGGACTTGCAACAGTAAGTGTGTACACTTTATAGTCAGGAGATAAATATTTTTCCTGTGACTTTTAAAATTAAGGAAGTTAATTCCAGTCTTCAAAAAAGGGCAAGTTAATTCCAGTCTTCAAAAACGGCAAGAAGGAGGACCCAGGTAACTACAGGCCAGTCAGCCTCACCTCAGTCCCTGGAAAGGTGATGGAACAGCTCAGTCTGGATGTCATCTCTAAGCATGTAGAACAAAATAAAGTTATCGTGAGTGGATTCACCAAGGGGAAGTCATGCTTGACCAATCTGATAATGTTCTATGATCGCATGACTGGCTGGGTGGATGAGGGGAGAGCAGTGGATGTTATCTACCTTGACTTCAGCAAGGTTTTTGACACTGTCTCCCACAACATCCTCATAGGTAAGCTTAGGAAGAGTGGGCTTGATGAATGGACGGTGAGGTGGATTGAAAACTGGACAAAAGACAGAGCTCAGAGGGTCGTGATTAGGGGCACAGAGTCTAGTTGGAGGTCAGCGACAAGTGGTGTTCCCCAGGAGTCAGTACTGGGTCCAGTGACCTGGATGAAGGGATAGAGTGCAGCCTCAGCAAGTTTGCTGATGCTACAAAACTGGGAGGAGTGGCTGACACACCAGAAGGCTGTGCCACCATATAGCAAGAACTGGGCAGGCTGGAGCGTTGGGCAGAGAGGAACCTTATGAAATTCAATAAGGGCAAGTGTAGGGTGCTGCCCCTGGGGAGGAATAACCCCATGCACCAGTACAGGCTGGGGGCTGACCAGCTGGAGAGCAGCTCGGTGGAAAAAGACCTGGGAGCCCTGGTGGACAACAGGATAAGCATAAGCCAGCAATGTGCCCTCGTGGCCAAGAAGGCCAATCCTGGGGTGCATCAAGAAGAGTGTGGCAAGCAGATTGAGGGAGGTCATCCTCCCCCTCTACTCTGCCCTGGTGAGGCCACATCTGGAGCACTGTGTCCAGTTCTGGGCTCCCTGGTTCAAGAAGGACAGGGAACTGCTGCAGAGGGTGCAGCAAAGGGCTATGAAGATGATTAGGGGACTGGAACACCTCTCTTATGAAGAAAGCTGAGGGATTTGCCTCTCTTCAGTCTGGAAAAAGGATGACTGAGGGGGGATCTTATCAATGCTTATAAATACTTAAAGGGCGGGTGTCAGGAGGATGGGGACAGTCTTTTTTCAGTGGTGCCCAGCAACAGGAGAAGAGGTAATGGGCACAAACGTGAACATAGGAAGTTCCATCTTAACATGATGAGGAACTTCTTTACTTTGAGGGTGACAGAGCCCTGGCACAGGCTGCCCAGAGAGGTGGTGGAGTCTCCTTCTCTGGAGACATTCAAAACCTGCCTGGGTGCGATTCTGTGCAACCTGCTCTAGGTGACCCTTCTCTGGCAGGGGAGTTGGACTAGATGATCTCCAGAGGGCCCTTCCAACCCCAATCATTCTGTGATTCTGTGAAGCTGAGATAGCCGCAGTGTTGACCTTTGCAGATATTCAGCCACCAATTCTCTAATGAATCATCAGACATGTACACTGCCGTGTAGAAATAAGTCCGGTGCCTGAAAATACAAAACTTTAAAAGCACAAAAGTCATGGTGAGACAAAAGCTTGAACGTCACTAAAAAAAAGAATTCTATAGGTAGAACAAAGTTCATCACAAAAAGCTAATGGAAATACGTTCAGTATTTTCATTACTGTACAATATTAGTAATGTAAAATGAGCTTTAATGAGGCTTCTTTAATAATTACTACAAACAATTTGTGACCATATAGCAACTTCTACCTGTCATGCTTTGATGATTAGTTACCTAAAAGCTAAACAATATGCACATCAACTTGAGGCAAAGAAGTTCTTTCAGAAATTACATAGTGGCAGAGACAGGCATAAAGCCCAAGAAAGAAGGACAGGCAATTAAACACATTGATTATCAACTCCCTGAAACTGTTTCTGCACTGGCACAGCCCCTTTACAGTGGTAGAATAAGTCCTAAATCACTGTCATTGTAAAATCAGAATTAGCCCTACAAAAAGAAAGTGTAAAATGAAAAAATAAAAAAAAAAATCAAAATCTCATTAATTCTTCAATTATGAGACTAAGAAAAATTGATTTTTCAGAAAACAAAACCTACTTATAAAGGCACGTGGATTGTCTAACTTTAAGTCCCTTAAAAGCCAAGTATGCTTCTTCCTGATACCACAATAAAAGCAGACTTGCCAGCATCCTCCAAATCCTTCTTCCACAACTGGCACTGAAAATCTCTTTGATTTGTGAAGTCTTTGGTGACCTAGTAGCTCACCTCTTCTTCAGCAATATCACCTAAAAAAGGCTGTTGCTTCCTCCCCCTAAGAAATATCTTTATATTCAGCAATGCAAAGAGAGTAAGAAGAGTGGGAAGAGAGAAGAGGCCTCTTTATCTCAAGTCACAATTCATCGCAATACCACCTAATTCATCCCAGTAAAGCTTTCCTCTTAACTCCCAAAACTCAAAGATTTGGAAGATGGGGAGAAAGGAGTAGGTCACAGCAATCTGCTAAGTCTAACTGAAATCGCATTTTTGTCCCTAATTTCTCTTTCTCTCAGTCTTCCAACATATACATTATTTGAATGAGTTCAAAGCTATTAAAAGTAAAGGTTTCCTGTTCTGTTCAGAATCCGGGAAAATAGCAACACCATCTGTAGCACAATCTCTGATTTTTTATATCTGCTGTTACCTCCACTCTTTCTTTCCAAGAATTTCTGTGACTGATCTTCCAAAAATTACAAGTGATTTTCTTGAAAAGAATTTCACACAAATTAGTGAGACTGTAAAACCTTTCTCTCCTCTCTATCTATCCACAGGATCTGAGAGGCATCCATGGGCATATGTAGGAGAGGCAGTTGAAGAAATTACCTCACTCAGCCATGCAAAGAGGCAAAGAAGAATACACCTACACTTCTGTCACTCCAATTCACAGCCACCTCCTTGATAAGTTTAAGCTAAAGCCATGTTTTCATACATTTTTTACATGCTTTAAGGTGGTGCTGTGCAAAAAAGGTGCCTCCCCTAGCATTCATCATATCCTTGATCCCAATTTGCATAATCTGAAGAGATTGCATGACAAAATGGATCAAAATTAAAATTTATCAGAAGATCAGGACTGCTTCTTTTGCACTGATATCCTGAGTTGTTTTGAATGCAGTTTCTCTGATTTCCAATTAGTCAAATATAACTACTTTGGGCAGCTTGATAATGTCTTGGTTGACTTCTCAAACAATGGCTTCTAATTCCAAATGTATGATGGGGTTGAAACTGCATGCACCCATATATAGTGGGCAAAAATACAGAGTTAAGTTGTGAGGAAAAATGGAAGAAAAAGTTAAATTTTAAAGTTAGAATAACAACTATGAACTCTGTGACATTTCATTATAGTATTTTTCAAAAATAGTATTGCACCATTTTTTTAACATTTTTTTAAAGTAGGCATATCCTGGTACTTGAACTTCTTTTCATATCCTTCACATTGTGACATTAAAACATGCTGTGAACATACCATACACTAATATTGCCTATAAATGAGGCTGGATGACTTTCACAAATGGAAACAAATTTTATCTGATTGCAAAGATGATCTCAACAGTGGATGTGTTTCCTGCTGCTAGCTCACTTGGAATGTTCTTGGCTGAGAGTCAAGGTCATTCTAATCCTGGCAAAGTTAAAAAAAAATGAACTAAAATATTCCATTGTCTTGCCTGTTTTTATAAAGTGAGAATCCAATCTCTTTTGAATGCTGTGAATTATGCTAACTCTACTTAAGTTTAATTGAGTGTAATGCTACTTGTGTATATTATAATTAGAGACAGCCTTGCTAGGGCACTGTATTGGGACAGATGAGACCTGAGGCTCTGCTAACACTTCTTGAGGGCAGGGTTTGACTCACAATAGTGTGGTTTAAGAGTGTTTATGTACTGGACAATCTTGATTTCATTGGAGGAGTTTAAATGCTTCTGAAACATAGTAAAGGATAAAAGAAATCATGTTTTCCATCATTTGGTGGCATTCGCATGCTGCTCAGAATCAGTGTTAATAAAAAATTACTCCACACATGGGAACATATTAACTCTGACATCACTGTTATCAAAAACAAAAACCAAGACAGAAAACACTTATGCTAGCTCATGAGCCTTTCTCTCTATTTTTTCTTTCTTTTTTTTCTTTTTTTCCCGAGTTTTTCACAAACTCTACATAGAAACAAGCCAAAATCCTTACATAATTTATCAAAAGAGATAATCTACTGACCCTAGCCTCCTCAATCTCATGCAAGTTTGGCAATTTTTCTGTCCATCATTCATCATCCTTATTTTCACTGCTAAACAAGTTACCCTCAGCTTGTCCAGGAAGCCTCCTTATCCTCTCCATTCCCATTCTTTTTGAAGATTTGCTTTTGCTGGGAAAGTTGCTGACTAACCACAGCACTTTTGAAGGGAAAGAGGAAACACTTTACAGGCCCTAGTGGGAGGGCTAAAGATGATCTCGAATAGTATATCACCTTCCTTTAGTTTGTCATAATTGTGTCAATCACAGCAGGTCTGGAGAAAATAAATATTCCTTTATTCTCTATAGAGAGCCAGCAGCCCGTTTTCAGGTACTGAAAAGTACAACTTTGTGAATCTTCAAGCTGTACCACTAAAAGCTAAAAAAAAAGCCCTTGCTTTATTATTACACCAGTTCCTGTTCTATTTTGATCACATGGCTGAGGAAATCTTGAAGGAAAATAAAGGCTACCCCTTCCCTATTTCTCTCTGAAAAGCACCATTTAATTTGGTAGACAGGAACTACATTTGTTTAATTGCTTTAGCACTCCTTCTATTGAAGAATAAAATTTAGGCGTTCAGGTTAGTGTTGTTACAACAAACAGATCTATAGGAGGTTTATGTCATTTCTTTACATTTACACAGCAGTTGTAAATTTAGCCCTGAGCTAGCTCTTTAGTAACTTTCCTTTAGAAATTACGTCCTGCTAGCTAAATGCAATTTCAGTTCCTCAGGGTTTTGTTTTTTTCTTCTAAAGGTAAGAAATGACAAGGAGATAAACAAAAAGCTCTGTCAACTCAGTTGACATCAGTTCACAGTTCACCAGTGGAACACCTAAGGTGTATGGTTTCAGAACTGTCTGCCAGTAAAGAACATCAAGTTAATTAAAAGTTGAAATGAAAGACAAAAGATGATGTTTTTATTACAAAATGTCTATGCAAATCTCTGTTCTGCTCCATTCAACTGACTACCTTGAAATTTAATTTGAAGAATTTAAACAGCAAATGCCCCAAGTTCATATTACTTGTTGGGTTAAAGACTTTCTTTCTATTTCAGCTTTGAGAATAGCAAAGGGGATTTACTTTTTTTTAATAGACAAAGGCTGGTTTAACTTCTTGAAAAATCTCCAGACCCTGGTGGTGTGTTTACACGAGCACAGTCTTAAGGAAACATCACGTATTGGCAGGTTTTGGGGTTTAGGCTCTGGTGACACCTTTTTTTTTCAGTATTGCTCTATCAGACATATTCCAAAAATAGAACTATTGTGATGGCCCTACACTAGAGGACTTGACAAAAGAAAGACCCTTAACATGTTGTCTCTTGATCTCTTACCAGGACAAAGATACATGGATGAAAAAAATGTCACAATTGATGACATTTTCCAATAAAACACAGAGGAGATTAAAAGCAAATCCTACTGATGATAATATTCTTGTTACAGAAAGAATAGCAAGTAACATTTACCCACATCTGAATGTTTTAATTTTGCTTTTAACAACATGATTTTAGAAAGCTTTACAGTACCTTTTCTCTGTGTTTCTTGAGGCTTTCTAACTCCTTGGGTACATGATGCATAGGTCTGTAGTCAGCATCAAAAAGAATCCCCCGAAAAAGAGCCTTTAAAAAATGGAAAAATAATTTTTAATGTAGTAAGCAGCAGGTGTGACTAAAGAAACATAAGTATTGCATCAATGCTCAAATCAGTGGGCTTGCTGCAAAGTACTACCGTAAGTTCTACTACTCCTTTTTCCAGCTAATGAAGTGCAGATAGCTGGGCTAATTTTTTCATAGTCCTTTTATATCTCCTTTTCCCTGTTTATGTTCCCTGTATGCTCAGTAGAGAGAAGTATGTCAAGCATGCAGCTCCTTTTCTTCCAAACTAAGACATTTAAAATAGCTCAAGTGGCTGTTCTTTCCTATTTGCCTCCTTTAGCATTAGAAAAGTCTAATATGGCTAACATAAATGCAGAGGTCTACATCATTTATGTGAATTTAAATGAGATTAATCCCTCCTGATAAGTATTACTGAAATAAACTGGGTTCCATTCTAGAGTAAGACAATAGCTTATTTCAATTCTAGCATCAGATGCTAAACCATTCCATTGTCCTTTATAATCTGGCATATAAAAATCATTCAATCTATTCAGCAGTAGTTTTGTTTCTGCTCCCACTAAAACACTGTGAGTAACATACCAGACAAGAAGACATTATCCATAATGAAAAGACCATTTTCTCACCTATCCTCTGAGCTATCCGAGCATCTAATATAAAAATAAATGTATAAATCATAATTGAGAACAATTCATTTTCCATTTCACTGAAAAACAGAAAGTTAACTTAATAAATAGTGTTACTCTCTCTCCTGAGAAACAGCAAATGAGGAAATAAGCTATTACTTTGAAATGGCTTCAATGAATTGTTTTCTCCATCTCATTGACAACAGACCAAAAGAGATTACAGGAAGAACTGTATCTCCTGGACAGCATACTTTAAAGCTAGTCTTCACATCTACCATTTCACAGTAAAACGTGAAATACAAACCTCTGAGTACAGGAAATCAGCCTGTTTCTAACTGGCAACTACACAGTGTACCTACTAGTAGAAAAGTAGTCTTCATAAATGCAGTACAGTAACATTTTTGCTAATAAAGATGGATGACAACTATTTCTCTACAAGCTTCTTAGAACCTGAGTTTAAAAAACTCTATCATACTTTCTCAGGAAGAAGTTTAAAAAAAAACACCCACAAATGTTAAAAAGCTGAAAATGTTAGAATTCTTCTTAAAAAAAAAAAAAGGTTTCAAGATGGCTGCTAAGAAGTTTGACCTTTCAAAAGCCAGAATACAAAGAACAAAAAGAAGATCAATAAGGTGGGAAAGGCTTAGAAAGAAAGACTACAGTCTTAGGGCTAGATTTGTGTCAACATCCCTTAACACTGGACAACACAAAGTGGACTATGGCCCTAGAGCAGGCATCCACATTTGCACTAGCTAGAGGGAGTAAATCATTCAATGTATGCCATTTCAAATGTGCACCACACCAAATATTATAAGCTAACTGGTATTGTGAAGAAAATAATAAAGACAGCATTCTACCTGTTCTTTTTGTCTTGGATGGCCAGCTACTTTTATTAAGAAGCCTTTGAGGCACAGTCCACATCATACCCAGAATCAGTTCTTAAAGAAAACACACAAGAGGGAAGGAAGGTCCATATTTTAAAACAGTTATTTAAGAGATTATGTGTGTTCTACATCAAATTTCTTTCTGAAAATAACTTCACTGTTCAGCAAATTGGGTAAGTAGGAAGATCAAGACACATCATTTGAAGGGTAAATGTGTGAAACCAGGTTGCTTTCTTCAAACGCTTGGTATTGGAAATTGCTTTCCAAAACGCCTGATATGTTTCAACTGAAAAGTTACCAGTGAATCACTAAAAGCCAAACTGTGTTACCAAAGCCCATGATAGATTTGGCGCTTCAGGGCATGCTCTAGTGACAGAGATTGTAGGGGTTTTGGGGGTTTGTTTTTTGTTTTTCGGGGGTTTTTTTGTGTGTGTTTGGTTGGACTTGGTGATCTCAAAGGTCCTTTCCAACCATGAAGATTGATTCTATGATTCTATGATAATATTAAGAACCACTATAAAAACTGGTTGGAAAAGGATGATTGACACAAGTTATGCTTATAGTCACCACTTAAGCTTATCTAGATTCAAGTAGTAAATAGATTTTATGAAATGCAAAAATTAAAATATGAAATGCAAAAATTAAATTATGAAATGCAACTTGTAGACGGAAAGTAATATCCACGTTTTTCAAAGTGCAGCTTTGAGCTGTGCCTTTAATACCACCTTGCCAAATGCCAGTCTCACATCTGATGGTGAGAGAAGGTAGGTGAGCGTGAAGATTTTGATCATACTGAATTCTGAAATAACTGAAGTCAAGGCAGTTATACTGACACATATGGATGTGCAATACATTTGCTTTAAAGG
Source organism: Rissa tridactyla (assembly GCF_028500815.1). Taxonomy (NCBI): domain Eukaryota; kingdom Metazoa; phylum Chordata; class Aves; order Charadriiformes; family Laridae; genus Rissa; species Rissa tridactyla. The sequence goes on along the minus strand of NC_071467.1, from coordinate 106,342,721 downwards.
CTTATAAACACTTATTTTGATACGATATCAATTCAGATATTGCAAATTTTTATTCTTGGATTTCATTGGAAATTCCACAGATGTATAACATGTGAAGGCTGAAGAAAGAGAATTCACTGCTGTGGGATGCACCACACTTCACGCTCTCTCTTTCATAAAGCTCTAAGTGTATAAACTAAAAGAGCTGTTTTGTAAAACCCGTCTCCATCCTAATATAGTGGAGTACTAAAATATTAAGCTGCAAGCTGCTTTTGATGGACCAATTGCAGGCCTTTCAAGATCCTTACAGCAGACACATGGTAGCTCACTGATGAATAGACTGAATATGCAGTGGAATGTTTGTGTCACTGTTTCAGACTTTGGGGCTATAGGGTTACCTAGCTGCAACACAGCAATGTAATCCTTTCCTTCCCAGGGGTGTTGCAAACCACATGATATCATTTAGAGACATGCTGTTACTCCTGGCTAAGACCATCTGTTTACAAAGTGGGTCAGAAGGTCAAATCTGCTTCTAATATCCAGTTGATGACACTGTGTTCAAAATGGAGTCAAATATATTTAGTGCCAACTCTTTATAAGAAAGTGATGTAGCCACATAAATGTATTCTTTCAACGTTAATACATTTCACTAATTTTTTTCTCAAGTCATTTTGTCTTTAGGAATCAAATATGCTTTTTAAAATAACTCACTACAAATTCTATTAAGAAAATATTAGAACACCAAACCACAGCCCTCAAAAAGTCATGCATAATTGTATATTCAACAAGAACAGCCAATTAATGCAGTGAATGAAAAGACAAAACATAAGAAGCATTGGGATGAATATTACAATGTATATTCCTATCTATTCAGAAAGTGAGCAATCAGAATATAGTACAAGCAACACTACTCATTTTTAACATTCCTATCAAGCATAAACTGCTAATATTTAATTCCTAGTCAAAGTAGCAAACTGAGAATTAAATTTACTACCCCACTATGCATACAGAGCTGTTCTGGTTTGGGACTGCCTACTCAACAGATTGTGAGTTTTTAGAGACATTTATTCTGTAAGAGTTCCTGAACACTATCTCAAATTAAAAATATACCACAGATACAATCTTTAAATAATGTCTGAAATTTTTATAAGGGAAGAAAGGTGTTTGTATTGGATATTCCCCACTAAGTTATTATTTATATGTATAATCTCTATAACATCCGTGGCTTTTGGTAATCAATTAGGTTGAAAAATCTTCTTTTGTGCCTTACTAAAAAGTGTGAATTTCAAATGTATCCATTAAGTCTATGAATTTCAGTGGAAAATGCTCTAGCATTTATCTGCTCCTCTACTCCACTCTCATGAGACCCTGCCCGGGGTACTGGTTCCAGCTCTGGAGCCCTCAGCACAGGAAAGACATGGACCTGTTGGAATGGGTCCAGAGGAGGGCCACAAATATTATCAGAAGGCTGTAGCACCTCTCGTATGAAGCCAGGCTGAGAGAGTTGGGGCTGTTCAGCCTGGAGAAGAGAAGGCTCTAGGGAGACCTTATAGCAGCCTTCCAGTATCTGAAGGGGGCCTACAAGCAAACTGGAAAGGGACTTTTTATAAGGGCATGTAGTGATAGGACGAGGGGTAATGGCTTCAAACTGGAAGAAGGTAGATTTAGATTAGATATCAGGAAGAAACATTTTACAATAAGGGTGATGAAACCCTGAAATAGGTTACCCAAAGAGGAGGTAGATGCACCATCCCTAGAAATGTTCAAGGTCAGGCTGGACAGGACTCTGAGCCCTGCTCGGATGCAGGGCAGGTTGGACTAGATGACCTTTAAAGGTACCTTCCAATACAAAGTATTCTATGATTCTATCCTTTTTGTTACTGTTGTTAAATTGGACAAGTGTTTTCAAATAACTAAATGCAAATTGAGAGCCCAACATTGTATACTCATGATATAAAAAGCCTCATCAAATAGAAGGGAAATTTTAGTTTCCAGTTTCTTTCTGTAGCAGTGGAGCTTGCAGTCATTCCCCTATTTCATCAAGGGCCCACCAATTGCAAACATGGCTAGTTTGTGAGCATTATGCAGAATCATTCATAGGCCTACACCTTAAATTAAGGCAGAAGGAAAGACAAAAGGGGCAAATGAAGAGGGAGGGGAAGTAGGGCAAAAGGGGGAAGAAGTGGAAAATGAGGGAGGGGGAAGAAAAAGGGGGGAAGGAGAGGGAGGAGAAGGGGTGAGAAAGGAAAAAGAACAAAGGACAAGCAAAAAGAAACGAAGAAAAAAGGGAAGCCAAGGAATGCACCAGAAATAACACAGCATTCAGGACAGATTGCCCCTGAAATTTACTCACTCTGCCATAAAATGAAGACAATGTAAGCTGTGTATTGGATGGGGTCTGCTGAGGCTCAGTGAGTTAAATGTCTGTCAAGTATCTTTCAAATGTTCAACAGAAGGTTCTGTATGTATGAAAAAAGACAGTAACTCACTTATATTTACACCATTCCATTTCCTGCTGTTAGCAAGGGACAGCCACTCCTCTCCCAATTTGTACTTGTGCCCAGCATTACTCCATCCCGGGTGCAGAATTTCACATTTTTTCTTGTTCAATATTATCCCATTGACCATTGCCCAGCGCTCCAATCTAACTAGGTCCTTCTGCAAGGCCTCTTGTCCCTCAAGAAAGTATCATCAGCAAACTTGCTAAGGGTGCATTCAACTCCTCCATCCAGATCACACATAAAAAGGCTGAATGTAACTGGCCCCGAGGAACACCCCTGGTGATCAGTCACCAGACGTATTTGGCCCCATGCACTGCAACCCTTTGAGCCTTGCTGTTCAGCCCGTTCTTCACCCAGCACACCATCCACCTGCTCATCTCACAGCTGGACAACTTGTCTAGAAAGATGCTGGGAGGGACAGTATCAAAAGCCTTAGTAAAATCCATAAAAACTACATCCACCAGGCAGGTGACCTTATCATAGAAGGATATAAAATATGTTAGACAGGCCTTTCCTTTTGTGAATCCATGTCGACTGTGCCTGATTGTTCTTTAAATGTCTTTCAATAGCACCTAGTGTGATTTTCTGCAAAATTTTTCCAGGAACTGAGGTTAGACTAACAGGTCTGTAGTTTCCTGGGGCTTCCGTCAAGCCTGACTTATTACACAATGGGATTGCCTGCTCCTGTGCTTTTCAAAGGTGGAAAGGTGTGCTTTTAAAAGTTTTCATACTGCATTGTGATTCATTGTATGTGAATTATTACAGACTCCAGGCCAGCAACAGGGTCCCTGGTTTTGAAGATATTCCTGTGATGTATGGTGCAGATGTCAGTTATGATTTGTATCCTGTTTAGAAAGGCTGTTCTGCTTTTGAAAAGGTGTTTGGAAATTGTTAAGCCACGCACTAGAAGCACCACTGAAGATGTTGCAAAAAAACATGTTTGGGCATGTTCTCAAGGTAATCAGCCTTGGAAAAACCCTCAAATAATGAGGGTTTGGGCCTTGTTTATGTTCAAAGATAAAGCCTTAAAAGAAAGACAGCTGTGTCATGCCTCTGGAGGAAATGTCTACCCTAGCCCTTTAAAAAAAAAAAGCGTGGGCGCCAGACAGTAGTCTGACCAGGACAAGAAGAAAAAGAATAACAAGCCAGGCCAAACAGTGCAAGAGAGACAGAAAACTGGAGAAGGAGGTCCCTTTCTACCTCTAGAAAAAGGAAATATATTCTTAAAGGGATGGCTTTTGTTCATGGCTGCTCAGAAGGATGTACCAGATACAAACTGGATTTGTTTGAAGTGTCCCCAGCACAGATCATCATTGAGAAAACCCTCGTTATTGAGATGCCTTCACTTTCCACTGCACCTCTGGACATTTTCGTAGGTGGGAAAGGTGAAGATTACATAGATATGAACAATACTCTGCAAGACTGTAAAAGCTGACCGGTCCAACCTCACAGCTGGTGAGGCCATGGGCCTCATGAATTACCCACTGGCCCCTGTTTTCAGCCAGATGGATATTATGCTGGGGGATCAACTGGTAAGCCAGAGCAACAGCTGCTACCCCTACTGTACTTTAATTTGGTTACTTCTCAACTACATCCACAAGCCCAGCACTAATAGTTCTACAGAAGGTCTTTATAGGCTCTGACAACACATCAGCGTGTGCTGTAAAATACCTCCACATCTTGGTTTTGAGTGTCCTGTTAAAGTGCTCTATGACAGAGGTTTTTACTTCATTATCAGTAACAAAATGATGAACATTACTCTGCTTTAAAAGCTTGTTTAAAGGCTGGTTTAAAAAATCTGTTACACAGTTGGCGTGTGATTTCTGAGGCTTGTGCCCTTTGCTAAAGGGCCCCGGTTTGCTGTTTGCCATGGCCCAGGCATGATTGGATAAGGCATCTGTTAAGATTTTCTTAACACAGTTGTCGTGTTTGGAAAACTGTTGCATATCCACCAAGTCTGCCTGCTATTGTGTATCTACCTCTGCCACAATTGCCTTGTTTCTTTTACAGAGCTTTCTTCCAGCCTTGTATATACTGTAAGCACACTGACTTGCAAGCCATGTTGCCACTTGTCTTCTTGGCAGGCTTTTCCCCAGCCCACTTCTTTCCTGTATGCTTGTCCCTTGCCAAGAATTGTTCCACGTTCATGTGCAAAAGGGAAATTAAATGAAATTATCAACTGTATGCTTAGCCTAAACTGCTAATTTTCTGCACCTTGACATTTTCACAAGAGATTTGTGAATATTCTGGAAATTTTGTTCCAAGTTTCCAGATATGTATTTTGCATGTCTTAGTAAAGCCTCTAGTTACAATTCAGGCCAACTTCCTTTCTGACAGCGTGTGCGATTGTGCAAGAGCTGTCAACTGTGTGGTTCTAATTCTGTTGTTGTTGCTATTGTTGCCAAGAAAACTTTGGAACTTTGTTCAGAACACATTTCTAGTGTTTTGGTTAATATTTATTCCTTTTTTTTTCTTTTATGAAGCACAGTCTCTTAAATCATAAGATGATTTTTTCTTAAATCTTCCTGTCAGAGTAAAAAGTTAATATTCAGATATACGAGATTCAGTGTTCGTTTTGGCTGCTGATTTGCCATCTGACAACCAGAAAATAGACAAATTTTCCTGAGGATGAAGGTCTGATGGAGGCGTTTACACAGTCTAGAACAGAAATAACACAGAATGAAGATAACCTGTAAAATGTGAAACAATTTAGGGGCAAAAACATGTTCTGAGTTTATGCTTCCTCAACACGTCTTGGCTGCTTTCTCTAGGCACTCCCAGCCACACATTCCATCAGGAGGACTCCAGTATAACATGGGGGAAAAGGACCAGAATATATGTCTTTCCCTTAACATAATTCATAAATACCTAGCCTCCAATTGAGTATATAAAATGTTTTGTACATGTGTTGCATAAATGCAGTATATAAGTACTAGCTGGAGTTGGGTATTGAATACAAGTCACCCCCACCTCATTCATTATGCAACCTGTTTAAAGCCTTACTAACAAAAAATAGTAATAATAAAAATCATTATATTGAGACACACAAGTAAAACAAAACATGACTGAATGTGTCTTGCTCCAAAAGTAACAATAACCAAGTATTACATATACACTAACATTCATAAAAAACATAATCACCCTGTAACATGCATATTATACCGTTAAGACTTACAATTGCCAAAAAGGAAACTTTGTACTGGAAAAATCTTCATTAAAACAAGTTATTTTTCCTTTTGTTGAGTAAAGATCCGGACAAAATGAGAGTTATTAGCCTCAACCTTCCCTTAATAATTAAAACATAACTTTAATTTCCACAATACTTTGTCCTCTCAGTAAAGACTGCCAAAGACTACCTACATCTATTTTCAACTCGTAGACAACAATAACCCACAGACAATGACAGAAGAACCACATCTGATGTCAGTTAGCCAATATTAAAAAAATAGTAATACAGCTGAGATCCATCACAGAATACTCTACCTAAGGTCATCTGCATCAAATAACCACACTATCACAGTATGAATGAAAGGTGAATTAAATTCTAAGTGATTTGGTCGATGGTATTCCAAATCAGTTACCCAACACTGCAATTAAAATAGCAAAAACATCTACTTGGCTTAAAGATTTGACAGTTATTAAAGTATTTCAATGAGACAGCATTGCTTTAGCCATGTAGCTTCAGCAATAAGCCTTACATACGGTTTGTCTTCTTGCTATCTTTTTATTCCTGCTCATATACCAAACAAGTCTCTTATTCTACCATACCCATTGTTTGTCAGGCCATGTTATGAATTAATCTACAATAGGATTTGGAAACTGATCTCTATTTCAAAAAGAAAAACTTTCAGTTTTACGGATACAGATGCAACCTGAGAAAAAATGAGCCAAGCCATTGTTGGGTTGACAACTTTCCATAGGCTTGGTTAAAACTAAAAATCCCATCTTCCAATTATTTGCAAATCTAGTTCTCATAAGTTTAGTGCCCAAATTTCTTTGGCAGTTTAAAGGATAAAAGCAATTCATCTGCATCTTTTCCACAGTCTGTGGAAAAATGAAAATCCTGGGAAGGGAAGACTCTTTACATACCCTCTCCAACTGCAATTATTTTTTTTTCAAATTCCAACAGAAAGGTGATTATTTATCACACTGGACATTATTAGGTAGGAAAGTTCCTTTTAAATTAATTTTTAATTTCTAAATGTAAAGAAGTGTTTTGCAAGTTGAAAACATACTGTATTTTACCCTGTGCTGCCTCTAGCATGGCCCACTGACTATGGAAGAGAGCCTAGGACTCAAATTCAGGCATCTAATTTAGAAAATTCTAAAATTAAGTAGTATAAATATTTCCATGAAAAAATATTTTTGAGAGAGAATAAGGGTGGGTATTTTGGATATTTCAAGATGTGCTGCAACATACAGGACTAAGATTTTACTGGTGACCACTTTCCCACCTAGCCACCTACCATGAGCATTGCAATAGATTCCCTTTTCAATATCATGAAGGTGTCTGAAATATGCAATCAGTTTAAAAATCATCCCAAAAGTGTTTTCAGAATTTCTAAGAGGAAAAAAAATATTCACTGGAAAATTTGATAAAAGGTGTGTAATAATAGTTTCAGAACTGACCAATGAGATAATGTAATGTTTCGAGGTGCTAAGCAGCATATCACAAATGCTGCTTAAGTTTTTTTGTCAGAGATTCACATGGAGACACAGATTATCTTCTGAAGGATAAACAACACAAACTATTTTTCTTTACTAATTGTCAATTTACAGCAAGACCTAATTTTGTCAGTATCCTAGTGACAATTCGCAAAAAAGGAAGACATACCAGTGAAAGTCAGCAAAGCAACATGATGGAAAAGACAGCATATGTGAAAAGCAGATAAATATGTTCAGAATTCAAGTTGTGTGGAGGTATTAGAAGATTAGTGCCCAATGATTTTGGCATCAGTGTATAAATGGGTAATTTTCACCAAAATCAGGTGCATCTCAAAACCAATTTTACAAACATTCAGAAAAAAAAAAGCATATACAATAGTTTTGTCTTCAAATGAAAAAAACAAAATCCAAAAATAAGTAGCCATTTTGAATTTCTCACCTTCTTTACCAGAAAAATATTTTAATGCATAAGCAGCAAATTTAAGGTGATAAAGAAGTATACATATATTCAGAATTAATTCTGTTGCCTAAGACAGGCAACAGACCAGCATACACATTGTGATAAGTAGATCACAAGAGAAAATTATTCCAGAACAGATCATCCTCAATACAGAATATTTTTAAAAATACATCTAATTCGATAAATATTGCTCATAAGAGGACAGAGAGTAACTCTGTTCCTTACTACAGAGAGTAAGTAAAACATAATGCTGTCTGAAGTTTACCCTCCAGCCTACCAAACTGCAAAGAATGAAACATTATTACAAGTAACAACATTTATACTCTAGCTGTGAATTTAGAAAAGAGAATTGCAGGTTTGAAGGATGACAGCCTTTCTTAGGCTAGTCTGAAAAAGATTTCTTTATGTCGCTAAAGACAAGACGGGTTTCCTACAAACAGAAGTATGTACGTTTTTGCAAGATGTGTATTTTTTCTTTTGTTTGGGTGTAGATTTTCATTGTATCAAAGAGCAAAAAGGAAAGATCATACTTAACAAATAGTGAAAAATTGTTCTCAAAACCACAATAATTGGCTATTAATTTTAGCGTAAGTATTATTACTGAAATCTATTTCTGACTTAGAAAAAAATATACTGCATTTTAATTTGACCTCACGACATCTAGTCCTTCAGCAATAGATATTTAAATAAAACCTCACATAAATACTTTCCCCTTAATTTCAGTCAAAGCTGAAAAACTTTTATTAAAATTGTTGTGGGAGAATCTATTTATAAACATATTATTTTAATTAAACACTTTTATTTTGTGGTTTGTATGGTTTTCTTCATGAAGCCTAATTAATTAGAACATAAACAGAAGAAACAAATTGCAGAAAACAATTTGCTAAGTAAATTACTATCAGATCTCTTCTTTCATAAATATTGCTCATGTTTTTCTCCACAGAACATAAGCCATACCTGGGCAGCCTAAAAATTCAACATCTAGGCCTTCTGTCTTATAAAACCAGCCTTAAGAAAACAGAAGTCACTGTTCACATCCATTGAGTTTTACTTTCTTGGTCAGATGCAGTGAGCAAATGCTTTTCTTTTCAGGGTAAGGGACTGGGGCTTGAAATGTTTTCCGGGAAAAAAAAAAAGAGAGAGAGAGAGAAAGCAAAATATTACTTTATACAGTTCTTGCAGTTCACATATTCCCTCAAAACTAGACAAAAGAGTTTATTCATGACGTTTACAGAAGAAAACTTTGAATCCAACTGTATTTCAGATGCAGTAACTCTCAGTAAATGAGACATTTTTACACTCTTGTGAGAAAGGAGTTTATTGCACAAAATTTTCCCTTTAATTGTTAGTAATTGGTGGTAAGACCAATGCTTTAGAATGTTTATTAGTACATTGCAGAAAATAAAAGCAATTCAGAAAATGTAATTGTGATAGCCACCAGTAAATGATTATTTTGTGTTATAAAAAAAGAGATATGGAGCAGATGTAACTATTTATAGTTCAGGTTTTTCTTAAATATTCCAAAGAATTGAGTATCAGCTGATCTCAAATTAAAGCCAAAGCATATGGTTACCTGCCAAGATAAGCATGGAACATTTTTAAGTCCACTTCCTATAACCAGCTGCTTAAAATATACTTCCACTACTACAACTCTTCCAAGAAGTTGATGGAATCTGGAATTTCTCATGCTAACTGAGTAAGCTGAATATACCAGATACAGTACTTGAAAAAAGAAGATACATTTTTCAATGTGTGTTCCCTATTCATATTAGAGGGTGCATATATAGAGAGACAAACACATACACACATACCTATTGTCACTTTTTTTTTCTATTCTTTCTCAACGTATGAAGGATTCATCTAATTTTCAGAAACTGATTTCAAGTCAAATCACTCCTGGTCTTAGTTTGAGAAACATTCAAAACCCAAACCAGAGATAGTATTTTTCTAACAACTCAATTCCTATTTTAATGTAATAATGAAAACACTAATTTTTCCTCCAGTGTTTTTTCACTGAAAGGTTCCTATTTTTCACATGGGCAACTGATATACAATAAATACTTCAAAATGTCTAACCTTTTATATTCTAGTGGAGTATTAAGACATTTTTTAAATGTTTGCTACTTCAATTCCTTCTACATACCTTCTGGTGAACTTGAACATCCTTAAAAAATAACAAATAGGAAACACATGAGAAGCTGGATTGTGAATTTTAAGTAAAAATGTCTCATTTGAGCAAGATCAAGGTTAAATTCTTTTTCACAGCAGGGAGCACATCCCTAAATAATAAATGTTGCCCTGGTTTTTCAGTCCTCTCTTTCAAGGTGTCTTTGCAAAAGACTAACAAAATGTGAAAGGTTTTATGGTGATTAAAAATAAACAAAATCATGAGCATATCTGACCTCTGCGAGGCTCGAGGCTCAGAAAGGATGAAATGTTCTGGAGTCTCACCAGTTTGGGGTTACAAATTTGGGGGAAAAAAATCTTCCAGGTCAGTTTTTGTGCATAAATAATTTTTTAAATACGTAAGTATCACTCTCCTAAATTCTTGGTTATGACCTAATGTTGAGTCCTCTTTGAAGACTGGGCCTGCAGCACAGTTCCAAAACAAGAAATAGATACTAGATTCCTTGCCTCTTGCAGCTAGAAATCTTAAGTGAGCATTTTCCTCATTAGGCAAATGACAGCTGGCAATACTGAGGAGAGGAATTAGATCCAAGAGAAAAGTTAGTCCACGTGGCCCCTGCTAACCATCTCCAGTCGTTTAAGGGGAGGCACTAGAAAGCTCTAAAGAGAGACCTATCACATATGGAAGCAAAAACGATATTATTTGTCCTTTGAAGGGGTGTGTGTGGCAAATAGAGAGAAACTCTGCCCAGGTCAAAATAAAAACTCAGCAGCGTACCCTTTCTGTAATGCCTAGGTTTATTTTAATAATTCAGCCAAAAGAACACGCCCCAGAAATTTTACACAAGCACCTTCCTCATACATTTAGATACCTAGCTTCAAAAAGAAACAAGAGAACAAAACAAAGTATTTTTTGGTTTTGGTACTTTCAGGACTTGCTTGGTCTGGCTGCTGCAGAACACATAGCTTGTCTTTCTCACCAAGTGCAAGGATAGTATATATTTAAGGTTTTGAGCCTAAACATACCCCACTCGTAACTAATTAATTATTTTCAGGAAGATTCTTCCAATTACTACTCCAAAAGTCCTGCTGGATTTAACTGAAAACACATACACCCTTACATTCTCTTGTTTGGTGAAATCTATACCTCCCTTTCCCCATCCTTCAATTTCACAGCAACAGCAATGTTCCTCGTGATTGTAGGCAGCATGGAAAAACACCGCCACATTGGATTAAAAAGGAAATGCAGCATTCCAAGGGATATCCTCCAAACCTGTCCCCAACACGCACAGTTTTATGTTAATATTATTAAAAGCATATTGCCATTCTGCACGAATGTTCAGTGTAGCACAATTTTGACATGAAGCTGGATGGATAAGTTCAAAAACTCGTAAGGGATGCTGCATAATTTGGCAGCATTTCCTTTTACCACAGAATATTTTTTAGGGACGGTACTATTTTTAAATATTGTCTGTGATGGGACATTTAAGGAATACAGGTGAACTCCTTCTTTGACATTCAGGAAAACAGCAATGGGCAAAGAAACATAATGAGTACAACTTTATATGTTTGCTTTGCTATGTGATATTTCTCCCTCACCCCACCCCTCCAATTTTTAGTGTATATTTGATATCGAATTTTTAACTGCGTTTAAAAGATGAAGAATGCTGACAAGATTTTGTGAGTTTGGAATCATGAACCTAGAACTACAGTGTGTGATATGTGTTAATTCCTGAGAATGATATCACATTTTTTTGTGGGTAATTTTAGTGCCTATTGCTGCATGGTAAAAGTGTTGACATTAGAGGCAAGCACCAACGGAAAGAGGCATGTGTCTGTCCTTGGAGAGTTTTTCCCCCTACAATGTGCATTTAAGATGTGCATTAATTCCTTTAGTTATGATATTTATCCTGCAGGGTTCTAAAATCTAAACCTTTCTATAATTAAAATCAACTTTGCACTGACATTAGCAGGTTGCTTCAAGGTAGCATTTTAGTAGCCTCCAGAATTCAAAAGTTGCAAAGACTTTTCTAAAATACATGAAAAATAGAAAAGCATGGCATAAATTTTTGTTACTAATATTTGATTCCAAATATTCCCAGAATGTAGTGAAAATAAATTCTGAAATGACACAGCCCATTGACCAGTCACGCATGTGAGAATGTTAAGTCATTTGAACTTCCCAAACCGACTCTTTACCCTTCACAATGAGGTTAATCATCTGGACAAATACAGAAGTTGTAAATAAATCCCAAAGCTTTAGGTTCACACCCCTAACAACCATGTAACACTGAACTGAGCCCTATTTTAAATACTGACAGGTTTGAGAGAGGGCTTAGACATTTGTGTTGTATACAGTGAGCATCAAAACTTGCCTCTATTTTCTGTATTTGTAGAAATGTTTGAAAAGCTCAATTCTTAGCTGATAGAAATGTTTCACCTGATTTTCAATTTGAAAGAAATGACAGTATTTATAGAAAGCCAACATCTTTTAGTCTTTTCTTGTGAAGCAGGTTTTCTATTCTCCCATTTATCCCTCTCTGCATTAGCTTCAGTTTGATGTGGTAGATTATATTCAATGAGACTTGATCAATATGTTTTAATATGACATCTACCTTCCCATCCTTACTGGAAATACCTCATGAAATAGGTTGGAAGACTTCTTCCTTTTTCATGGTGGGTAACAACAGTGACACATGACATATAGTCAAGTCTTTCCATGTTAGATACTATTTCCAATTAATGATCCCTCATCTTACCATAAACATTCCTGTTATAAATACATGAGTGCATTTCATCAGCATACTCCTACCTTTGTTCAAGATTGTTAATAAAAACACAAGCCAAAGCTGTTATGAATACCACTGGCTGAAGAGCTATGTGATAGATTTCATTACACTTTTTTAAAAAAAATCTCATTAAACCACAAGAGATCAAAGATAATGCAGAATATACCACCAACTTTGCAGCCTGGAAAAATAAGAGTATGAAATATTCATTCAACACCATTCCTGTGTCTTTAGTGAATTTTCAAAACTGATGCACCAGTACAAACTATATGTAAATATATGCACTAATAACTAAATTAGTCACATACGATATCTGAAAATGCACTTTTTGGCACCGCAGGATCCATTTTTTTATAGGCTATGAAAAAAGAGGGATTAAATGAACAATTCTTGAAAAGAAATCCCATTAATTGTGCTATATGTCAGATCACATTCTTAAATTTATAACAACCAAGACAGATTCTTTCGAGGAGGTGATGATAAATTCTTCACTCCTTCCAGGCACAGTGTTTGGGAGCTTTGATCCAAACCAAGTAAGAACAATTACAGAGAAAAAAAAGCTACTTTCATAATATATAAAAATCAAATAGACAATATTCAGCCCCTCTTAGCCTTGTAAGATTATCATGCAAGCTTTCATTTAACTATAAAGGTCAGTAAGTTTTACTTGCTTTTTTTTTTATTTTTACAATGTCTGCCAATTATGTAAATGATGGGAAAGGTAAATGGATTTAACTGTCCCAGTCTCAAGGGAGCTTTACTAGAGCCTTACGGACAAAAGGCAAAAAAATAATTTAATTGGTCCAGATTAGCACACTGGACTAACATTGTTATTAAATAAATGGAAATACTAACTGAACATCACATAGAGCCAAGAGAATCTCATACTCAGATTATCTCCAGGCACTTAAGGGATCTACAGGAAGCCTCTGTGGTATTCCCACAGCACTCCAGTACCATTACAGAATCCTGAGCCTAAAGGGTTTGAGATTTTTGCCCTAGACCTTTTCCCATTTCTTTAAAAAAATACTAGCACTTAAGTACAACGAGACAAAGTTACTGATGGAAGTACTTCATCTCTTGCTGGAATTTCTGACATCCTGCCTCTTTCTGCTTTCACAGACTGAACTTTTTTAAAAGGCCTGGTAAGATAAATACATGATCTTAAAAAAAAAGTCTTGTCGAACAGCAAGATGTATGCTGAATAGTGCAGGGAAAATAAACCCATCTCCTACATCCCTTCCCCAACACAACAATCAGCTAGCAGACAAGAATAAGCAGTTATCTTATAAGGCTTTCAAACGCAGCTCAACCTGCCAAAGATGCATTAATATTGCATTAATAGATGCATTAATATATTGTAGGTTGGCTCTGTGGAGGGATCTGGACAGGCTGGACCGATGGGCTGAGACCAATGGTATGAGGTTCAACAAGGCGAAGTGCCGGGTCCTGCACTTGGGTCACAATGACCCCATGCAGCGCTACAGGATTGGGGCAGAGTGGCTCGAAAGCAGCCCGGCAGAAAAGGACCTGGGGGTGTTGGTGGACAGCCGGCTGAATATGAGCCAGCAGTGTGCCCAGGTGGCCAAGAAGGCCAACAGCATCCTGGCCTGTATCAGGAATAGTGTGGTGAGCCGGACGAGGGAAGTGATCATCCCCCTGTACTCGGCACTGGTGAGGCCCCACCTCGAGTACTGTGTTCAGTTTTGGGCCCCTTGCTACAAGAGGGACATTGAGGTGTTGGAGCGTGTCCAGAGAAGGGCTACAAAGCTGGTGAGGGGTCTGGAGGACAAACCTTATGAAGAACGACTGAGGGAGCTGGGGTTGTTTAGCCTGGAGAAGAGGAGGCTGAGGGGAGACCTCATCACCCTCTACAGCTACCTGAAAGGAGGTTGTAGAGAGATGGGGGCTGACCTCTTCTCCCTGGTGACAGGTGATAGGACGAGAGGGAACAGGTTCAAGTTACGTCAGGGGAGGTTTAGACTGGATATTAGGAAACATTTTTTCACTGAAAGGGTTATTAAACATTGGAATAGGCTGCCCAGGGAGGTGGTGGATTCACCATCCCTGGAGGTATTTAAAAAAAGGGTAGATGGGGCACTTAGGGACATGGTTTAGAAGTGGCTTTTGTCAGGGTAGGTTAAAGGTTGGACTTGATGATCTTAAAGGTCCCTTCCAACCTCAGCAATTCTATGATTCTATGATTCTATGATTTGATGTCATTTAATGTGTAAATTAATTTACTGAGATAGCAGCCTCAGCTGGGCATTTATATATAACAACCGAGAAACATGGAGGAGCAATTGCAGAACTGTCTTTTATCTGTAATTGACAGTAGGAACACTTCTAGATATTTCTAGTGCGAAAAGGCAGACATTAGTTTAAAACATCCTTAGCGTTAGAACGCAGGAAGCTGCTCTGCACTGCATCAGCCATCTTGCCTCAACTGGCAGCTAGCATCAACTTACTGACTCCCCTTTGCCTTATACAGCCAACGTAACAGTTTTATGATCATTTTGAAGAACAGTCCCAAAGGTAATTTAAGTTCACTCTTTGATTTTGTGCTGAACTGGGCTGGGAGCATTCTCACAGAAGCAGAATACAAAAGCCCAGCCATCTGAGAGGGCACTCGTGCCCAGTTTCCCTCCTTGGAGAGTCGGTGTCATCCCACTGTCCCTGCTGCTAGTAGGCTGGAATGCTGCACCTTGATGCTCTGCTCCACTCCTGCTTTCTGCTTCAAGTTCGTTTAATCTCTCAGTGAGAGGAGTGTTGGGCTCTAGCTTGGTCGTGAATTATGTTGTTACTATAGAAATAAACAGTAAGAACAAGTTATAGAGATAACCACTCATAATAGTTTAACTAGCATAACTGATTGCATGTACAGACAATATTACAGGCAACTGTAAAGACTGTTTGAGTTTACCAACTCACTATAAACCAACACCAAAACAATGAAAATCAAATATTAAAAAATACAATTCTAAGTAAAACTACTGCTATATAGGAAAAATATTTCTCAAGTGTCAGAGAGAAAATGGTGTGTGGTCCTGTAAAATAAAGGCCAAATAGTTTAAAATGGCCTACTGCTAGCAAGAACGAATAACTACTGCAACAAAATACTGCGGTATTTTGAGAACTGAGTTACAGAGGAAGTATTTATCACAGATAAGTCTAGAAATTCTGACAAAATATCCTTTTAGTAGCTGATGTGCATTATAGATAAGCTTGCAGGCAATATCCTTTTCAGAGGAACGTGATTATAAAAAAAGAAAAAATATGTGATTAATCAAATTCAAAAATAGTTATCCTTTCTATCTATTACACAGAATGGTGGAATATATAATATGGACTAGTATTGATTAGAAAGATTGCTTAGTTAAAAAACAACGGGCAAATGTGTCAAATACACCAGTATATAAGTATTTTTGATAAACAGTAAAAAAAACCCAAATGAGTAATTAAAAGAATTTACTTAGGTCACACAAAAAAAGGGAAATTTCTAAATTCTGCTGGCTTAGATTAGGTAAAACCAAAGAGAGAGTTCAGCTTTGCTAATCAAAAATCAAGCCCAGACTTGCACGCCATAATGATATTCAATTAATTTGAGTCATACACACGCATGCATACACACACTTACTTACAGTCTTGTCCCTTCTCCAGTTTTAAAAAAAGTGTATTTGGGGAAGATTCTTAGATTAGAAAGTTTCTGCAAAGGAGATTTAAATTTTGCATCTGCTTTGAATTAATGCAAAAAACTCTACTGCAGTCTTCTGTCATATTTTAGTTTGGACATTTGTGTTGCTGTCCAGTGGTACATCAAGAGCTGTAAAAACATATGGCAACATATCCTTCTTACTGATTTACATAAGCCAAAATAAATATTCGATAACCTCTCAATGAATGACTGGTAGCTAAAACTCAGGGGGTTCATAAATTTGGATAAATCCTGATTTTATTTATTTATTTATTTAATCTCTACATCTGGAAACATAGCTGACAGCATTTTTCAAGAGCTGGTTTTCTCCTAGGATTTCCAGTTCTTTGTGGTTTCACCAAGCCAAAAATAGACTACAGAATAACATTTCTGCAAATATTTCAGTATTTCCGTTTCCAGGCCTGGTTCAAGCTAGGAAGGGCAGAGATACAAGAAGAAATTAAACACAGTAAACAAATAAAATACAAATGAACTTTTTCAACCACAAAAACAGTTCCATTTCAGGCTTACACAAAGGTAAAAGTTCATTCAGAACCTTCAGTGTTAATATTCTTATGTCTCCCCAAAATAGCATGCACAAGACCTGTGATTAAGATCCATAAAGGTTTTTTCTGTAACATTTGATGTTGACTGAACATTAAATGACAAAGTGCTTTTAAAAAGTCCTCTAGGCATCTTTCTGCATTTTTTTTTGCACTCCGTACCAATGAAAATGCCATTAAAATCCAAACTTAAGTTGCTTACAAAATGTACATTGGAGATATTGACTGGGACTATATACGGATCAAAAATCATTAGGGCACTAGAGAAAGTGTGCCTAAAACCTGCGAGAGGAAAAAAAATTAAATATGCACATTAAAAGGAATCAACATCAATAAATTTATTCACATCTTTGACACACTAAGAGTACTGGCCGTTTACTTTACCATTGACCTGTTAATTGATGGTACGAAGCAATGAAGGTCTCCTTGTGTTCTGTGCTACAAAGAGGGGCTCATTTTCTTCCTGAACTCTTAAACTGAAGGAAATATATTTCCTGTTTGGTCTTAGTGGAATGTAACAAAAAGTGCCGTCGAGAACTAAGTTATGCCAGGAATTACATCTGTTTAACAGTGTTTTAAGAAGTTGCAGATGTTGAAGTGTGGAGTTATTGTAGAGCTGGGTCTTGGCAGGGATGTCACGTTTAAGAGCTGAATAAAAATATAAATTGTGTTAAAACAGCATTTCCTTCATTATCTGATGTATAAGAAAGCTTTCTATACTTTTCTTTAAAGTGTTTTACCCCGATACTTCATAATGTGTTGCAAAGTATTCCTTTTATTCTGATTTATTTCTAAAAGAAAGAGCTGAACAACAAAAGGTCACTGCAGACAAGGTGATATACCAGCAGTCCTTTTAAAAAACGCAGCAATTATATATATAGAACTGTTAAGGCCTGGGCTTTTTTTTTTTTTCCTTCTCACTAAACAGTGATCTAGATTCATCCCTGTTTTCAGTTGCTTTTAGTAGTTTATGACATTTGTGCATATACAGGGTTGTCTTCTCCAGTTTTCTTTTTTACTAAAGTAGGGATTGAATGCGACAAGTCCAATTCAAGCCCTACTTCTGCAAATGTCTGGACACACACTTAAGTTCAAACACGTAAGTTTCCAAATAGTCTCGTTCAAATCACTTGGACTATTTTCAAACTTGTAGGGAAGTACTTACATAAGAGCTTGCAGGAGCAGGGCTTTATACCCTCAAGTATTCTGCACTCTCTTATGACGTCCTGTAAATGCAGTCCTGAAGGGAGTTTTGAATATTGATTATCGGTACGCAAGGAAATTTTTCAACAGATTAGCAAAAGAATAGTAGGAAAAAATACAGATTTATAACTTCATATAATACAGCATATTAATCATAAGTATCTAGTAATAATGTGCTCACAATTAAAATTCTAATATGTATCAAAACCAAGTATTTACTGTTTTCTAAAATGTATTTATAAACGGCAAAAAAGTAATTAATTAGTGTTTTAAATACATTAATTTTGCATCTAAAATATGAAATCAGAGACAACATGGGTGGGGCTTTATTTTTTTTGGTATTCCTTTCAATTTTCTGACCAGAAATAAGGTGACAAAAATACACAATAGACCTGATATGAAATCTATTAATCCTGCAGCTAGCACCCAGTCTAGTGTTATGTATTACATATTCTGTATTTAGTTACATGCATTATAACATAACAGTGTTACAGTATTCTGTGAAACACTAGCATAATATGCTAAAACACATTTGCCCATTTAAATTATTGTTTATATATAATACTGTAATTCTGTAATTCTGTACGCATGCACAGAAAATACACACCATGGAATAAAAAGGAGTGGGTTTTTAACCTACACTGAAAAACATAACAGCTTACTTGAGAATGAAAGAGCAACAATCTTGGCCAACCAAATATGGGTGCTTAATTAAGCGCTGAAGAAGTTCTACCATATTTCTTGATTATTAAGTAAAATAAATGGGTATCTTCATAACACGGAGATACAAAGAAAGATCCATCAGTAAGAAAAATGGTACTGTTTCTTTCTGTTTGATATAAACACAGATGCATCTACACAGGATGTCTACAGTAGAACATTAAATTAAAAACTTTTTTCTTTAGAATTGCAACTCTAAAAATTATTTTTCATGCATTTGCTAGAAGCATCATTTCTAGACTTTCATATAATTTTCAAGTTGCTTATGGGATCATTTCTTGACCATTTGTGTATAAGTAAAATTTTCCCCTCCAGAAGCCTTACAAATCAGCCGCACCAGGAGAGGTGACCCAAAACTGACCAACAGTGTATTCCATTCCATTTGCATCACACTCGGTATAAAAGCTGAGGGATCAAAGGTGTCAGCCTCTCTTTCTTCAATGGCTGGCACTCGAGGAGGACTCTATCTGTTTATCTGCCTTTGATCCTGATCCGTGTGTTCCTGAATCCCGTTCCTGTCTGTTGCTGAGTCCAGTCTGGGTCTTTCCCAGCACCTGCCAGTGACGTGATTGTCATCCTGGGAGCTCGATACAAGTGTTATATATTGCATATATATATCATTATTTTCTTATTAATATTAGTATAGTTTGTTATTATTATTTTGCTAGTAAAGTACCATTAAAGTAGTTTAGGTTTTTTTTTTTCAATCCATAAGTCTCTCTCTTTCTTCTCTCCTTTTGGAGAGAAGTTAAAGAGAGCATCTGTTGTTCATTTTAGCGGCCAGCTTAGCCCAAACCACAACACAATTAAAGATAGGAAGGTTATATAGCAGAGAGAGGCCAGCGTCCTCCACTGCAGACAGCTTCATATAATGGACAATATTTAATAGTCTGAGGAATCTCTCGAGAAAGCTAAAGGTCCCATTCCCAGCTGAAATGAAAGCAGGTAGTTCATTGTAGCCAACAGTCCTTTCAACCAGCTGAGTATCTGAGCCATATACTTGTCTATTTTACAGCACTTCGATATTGCAGGATCAGGCTTCAACTACAAACCTGACAAGAAATACCATTAATTATACTCTGCCGTGACAAAGTGTGAGTTTTTCTAAAGACTGCAGGCTCCAATATGGAACCTTTCTAAGATTGCACTTTAACCATATAAAAAATACCTCAGTATAGCATGCAGAACATAAGCAGCTTCCAGATGCCACCAAATAAACTGGGGACTCCAACCTGAGCTTCTTCTGTGAAATCTGTCAAAGAACCATCCAGATGTAGTTTTGATTACAGTGATATATTAAGGTGCGTCATTTGCATATGATAAGATCACAAGCTGAAGTTCAATGTCTTATCTGGATTTATTCCCATACTCTTAAGAGTCAGAGTTTCTGTCTCCAACTTTCTCTAATCCTAGCCAGAAATAAGATCACACTTTCTACAGGATTTGTGGCTACTCTTGCACATCACGCCAGACTCTTTTCACTGGTTCCCAGTGACAGGACGAGGGGCAACGGGCACAAGCTAGAACATAGGAAGTTCCGTTCAAATACACGGAAAAACTTCTTTACGGTGAGGGTGACAGAGCACTGGAACAGGCTGCCCAGGGAGGTTGTGGAGTCCCCTTCTCTGGAGATTTTCAAGACTCGCCTGGATGGAGTCCTGAGTAATGTGCTCTAGGCAATGCTGCTTTGGCAGGGGAGTGGGACTAGATGATCTCTAGAGGACCCTTCCAACTCTGAAGTTTCTGTGATTCTGTGACTCTGTGATCATTCATGGTTCCCCTTCTATCAAGTATTACAAATTGTAATGTTCAAGTTTAGTTAATCTCACTTCAGTCCTGGGCAGTTTTCACATGACTGAACATTCCTCCCTAAAATTATCTTCTCTATTAACTGTAGCAAAAGAACTAAATAGTCCTTCCAGAGGGTGATTTAAGCACATGGTGTTATAAAGATGGGCACTTTGCATTGTGATGAATTTCTCAAAAGACAATTTCCAAATTAGCAAGTTCTGATTCAATAATCATTTCTGCAAATAAAGCATCGTAATTTGAAATTTGTTTTGGGAACCGAGTGCTTTACTGCTTAGTTTTGTTATCTGTCACTATTACTACAAGCTACAACCTCACATGAAAATGTGTATGTACCATGAAATTCTATCGCATCCCTTTGTCACAGGAGCACTCAAATTTCAGCCTTACATTTGTGAGCCCTGAAGCAATCGGTAGTCATAAAACTTCACGCTTCCCTCAGTTAGCAAGACCTTTTCCTAATACTATCAACTTGAAGACTATTTCTCAGCAGAACCCTATAATATCCCAACACAATGGAGGATTTTTTTCTTCTTCAGAGCACCCAAACAGAACCAGGTAAGCAAAAGGAACTAGGGGAAACAAAGCTTGGTGTTGTCTTGTTCCAAGTGGCTCCAAAGCCCACATTCAAGCACTTCGAATCTCCACACACAAAATGTGAGACACTTGATACAGAGTCAATTAATATCAGTCAATAAAGAGAGAAATGTGCCTGAAATCACGCCTTTGCAAGGAGTATTAATGTCTATTTACATTCAGAATTCATAACCCTGAAGGGGTCATTCCTTAAGGTAGATACCTAAACCAACTTCTTCATTGAAAACACTTACAGAGTTATTCTATGAACCCAATTATTCTACTCCAATACTTACAGGACCCACTCAAGATGTGGAAGACAACATTCAATTTTCTTATCTGCATGTCATGATTTATTAATGTAAAAGAAAGAGAAAAAGGGCATTGGCAAGAGATTGTAACATTTAAAATGTCACATAAAACTAATCCTTAAATCTGAAATTTCACCAGGATTATAGAACCTTCAATTTAATTTACATTTTGAATTTAATTTCCTACAGTATGGCTTAGGGGACAGTTAAACACCTAGGTCTTTGTACTCAACGCTTAGATTCTTCTCCAAGGGATATATAATTTTGGTTTTGGTTCATATTAGCTGTTCAATGATTTCGGTATGGTGTTAAATACACTCATACAAAATGAAAATACAGATGGATATTTTATGTAATGTGTGATGTTAGTACGCCATGATTGCCTTCGCACAGTATTTTCCTATTTTTTTTATTGTGCATAAAGTCTTCTATTTGTACAAGTCTTCCATTTGTATAAATATTGACTTTTTCCTTCACAAATATTTTTACACTAGTTTACCATGTCTATTTTTCCTTTGTTACCAGAATTACAGAAGATTACCAAAGATTACAGTGATATTCTGTTTCACAGTTTCTGAATATTGGACATAATATTTATGTCTCAAACACCCCACATATTCCAATAAGATAAATAAAATTTCAATAAAGCGCAGCCAACGCAGCATCTGACTTTTAGCTTGTAAATATCAAAACAGCAGAAACAGAGTAAGACTTCCTCAACCTTAGTTTTTTGGACAAGACTCATATGAAAGCTTTACTAAAACTTAAGTCTAGAGTTGTAAAGGTACTTAGATGACCCAGTTTCCAAACATGTGGTAATATTAGCATATATTCAGATACCAACAGTTAGATGCCCTGCACCATCTAAACCAATGCTTTTAGTAAATTTCTCAGTTGATTTATTTTACAGAAAATACAGGTATAGAAAACACTAAAAAATTCTGGTGATCTGAAATAATGAGACATTATGTACCAAAAACCCCCACCTTTAAAAACATCAGTATTAATGTTTTCTTTAAGCTGCTCAAGTCATATGCCACATTTAGGGTCACAACAATGGAGGAAGGCTGAGGGGAGACCTCATCACTCTCTACAACTACCTGAAAGGCCATTGTAGAGAGGTTGGTGCTGGTCTCTTCTCACAGGTAATTAGTGATAGAACAAGAGGGAATGGCTTCAAGCTGCAACAGGGTAGGTTTAGGCTGGACATTAGGAAAAAATTCTTCACAGAAAGAGTGGTTAGACACTGGAATAGGCTGCCCAAGGAGGTGGTGGACTCACCATCCCTGGATGTGTTTAAGACTCATTTAGATGTGGTGTTAAGGGATATGGTGTAAGGGAGAACTTTGTAGAGTGGAGTTGATGGTTGGACTCGATGATCCCAAGGGTCTTTTCCAACCTAAATGATTCTATGATTCTATGATTTTCAGATGATGAAGAGATGCTTCAGTACAATCTGTTCTATTTTGCCTTTTTATAAAGATGGTTCTGATTTTTCATAGGACATGAAATAAATTAATAAAAAAATTTTGCTGAGTCAAGAAATTATGAGTTTGAGCATTCCTAATTCAATAAGCAGATGTGAATGACATGCCTTAAGACATTTCCTGAAGATCTGAAATAAGCTTTTTCCAATTCCAGGGGAAGCAAGTATGGCACTGAAAATTATGTCCTGCTTTTCTTAGCACCTCAGAGCTAAGTTTTAGTATCTTATACCTAGCTACCCACTTCTTTTGCCAGTAACTGCAGGTAGTGATGGCCTCCTAAAAAGTTAGAATCTGTGCCGAAAACAAAAAAATAAACAGTACCATATGCTTAATAACTTCAATCAAGAGACTCTGAAATGTGTTTAAGAAATTTACTACTTAATTTCTAATAACACCTAGATGATATCGCATGATATGGCTGGCTGAATGGCCAGGCCAAAGGAGTCACGAGCAGTGGCACAAAGTCTACTAGGAAGCAAGTCACTAGTGGTCAACACTGGGAGCCAATAATGTTTAACATTTTTATTAATTACCTGGGAGATGGAATAGAGCACACCCTCAGCAAGTTTGCATACCACACAAAACTGGGAAGAGTGGCTGATACGCCAGATGGCTGTGCTGCCATCCAAAGGGATCTGGACAGGATGGAGAATTGGTCTGAGAGGAATCTTATGAAGTTCAACAAAGAGAAATGCAAAGTCCTGCACCTGGGGAGAAACATCCCCAAGCACCAGCACATGCTGGGGGCTGAACGCTAGAAAGCAGCTCTGCAGAGAAAGTCCTTGAGGTTCTGGTAATCTCAAGCTGACCATGAGCCAGCAATGCAACCTCACAGCAAAGAAGGCCAACAGCATCCCAGTTTACATTAGGAAGAGCATTGTCTCCCAGGAATGAGAGCTATATTCAGTTAATTAATAAAGATATATCACAGGTACTTTTTTGTGGTAATACTGGAAAGTATTGCAGTAGTGCAGTTATCCTCAGTGAAAAGATCAGATATCCAGTCTCCATAAGGTGATTAAATGCTCCTGAAATCCAACTGCGCAAAGTCATGAGTAATCACTTGGGAAACCTTGGGCTTATACCTAATCATAAATCAGAAGTACAAAAGCAATATTTGTAAATGAATGTCCTTTAACAGATTTTTGTAATTTCAAAGTATTGGTGCTACAGTCTCGAATCTAATGTCAGTCCTTACTCACAGCAGGAAGATTAGGAAGATTATTTCCTCTGAATGATGCCAGAAGTCTCTAAAGAACCTTTTATAAGACAGCTTCTGGAATATGGTGCTATAGCAAAGGCTTATTTCAAGACTGATAAAACATCTGCAATTATCTCTCCTAATTTTAATTGAATTATTTTCACAATGTCTTTCTTAGGTGCTGCCAAATACTTTGAAATCCAACACACCTCAGTATAAATAGGTTAATTTTTCCCTTGGGAGCCAACAAGTGAATCAACAGACTAATTCATAAAAACAGCTGGAAGTCTATATTGGACTTGAATGTTTAAAATAAATTTTGAAACATAGACAAGCTTGATCCAAAAATAATCTTTTAATAATAATCAATATTTTGTTTGCTACAGTCTACTGACTTTTACCAGAGCTGGTCTTGAGATTGTACATTATGGTACTCTTGAATGCTTTACACTGCCTTCAGCATAGACCTCAAAAGAACAAGTCACTCCATAGTTATTCCAGGAAGAAATAGCCTAGGTTGTGCCTTATTCTAAATTAAATGTGACACACAACATCGTGTTTTCTACTATGCAACTGACTTTAGTTCGTTTGGACTCCCATGTGACTTCTAAAATTTTCAAATGATGGAAAGCTCCAGGGCAAGTGTCACTGAGTTTCTTTCATAGGTATATTCCTTGTGTGTGCCAACTTACATGTCCTACAAATACTTCAGCAAAAAGACATTGCACCAATGCCACTTCTGTTTCACCAACAAATAACAAATTATATTTGAAGACTGTCGCATTCAGAATTTATTAATTTGAAAAGATATATGTAAGAAGTCAAACAATAGAATTCAGTAGTGTTAACTACAAAAAAAAAGTTTATTAATTGCACATCATAGGTCTATCCCTGTACACCACAGAATATACATTGCATAGTCCTGTATCAACAGTACGTTATGGTGCATTGACAGAAAATATGCCAGTTACTGGACATTTAAGCAGAGAGGAACCTACTTTTTCCAAGAAAATCATGTCATCCTTTGTCCTTTTATGCAAAATTACCACAGGAGAACAAAGGCTTTGTTAATCTATCTGCCTTTCATACTCAGTCTCACAGAAAGGTAAACTCTTTCATAAAGTTAAAAAATTAGAGGAATGAACTATATATATAGGAAAATATCACCACCCGTTTTCTCACTGGGTGGGTTAAGAGTACAACCTAATCCCTTTTTTAGACTGAATAACATACCTGCAGCTGGACAGCACAAAGTCCAATGCCAAAATACAAGAGAAGGTCCCAAAACCAAACTATTTTAGTTTCAGAAGACAAAAAGGGAAGAAGACCACATCAGTGAAATGCTTCATTAAAAAACATGTCTCCTGAAACTGTAGCTTGCACTGTGTCAACTCATTTATATTTTTCACTTTATAAAAATCCCCTCCTTTCTATTCTTCTCAAGTCTTCAATATGCAAATAACTTACCTTCTCAACGTATGTCTTCATATAATAGAATGAGGAAGTCTTTCTGTGTTTGATACTATGCAGACGTGCAGATAATTAGAGAATCTGGTCTCTGAGTACAACAGACAGGAATATAAGTATCATACAATGACTGTTCAAAATACTATTCAGCACCAGGAAGGAATACGATGTTCCTTTTCACTAACTTGACAGAGTTTCTTTAAGGAGCCCAACAACGTTCTGTGTTTGTGGCTATGGCTCTCATGGGGAATTGTATGAATACCAGGGACGTTTGTTCAGAATGGGTCTTCAGATTGATATTTACGGTGTTAATTATACTTTAAAAAATCTACTCCAGCCAGTACCCACCACCTCTCGTCTACTACCAAGCTTCTTATATCACCATATATGACTATTCAGTCAAGGGATCATACTGTTGGTGGAAGAATTGAAACACATCACACAGGATAAATTTCAGATAATTGTGGGAATATCCCCATGTAAATTCTCCTGCATACCTTTTCTTCCTCACAACTTCTTTGGCTGCCCTTCCAAAACTGTCAAGTTTCCAACTCAGCTGTAGAGAATTTATTTGTATTTTTCAAAACTTCTTATTTCCTTGGATTCTTTTAAGAGATAAGGGAAGTAAGTTTCCTGGAGAACTGCTGTGAACACAACATACTAGGATCTAGATGCCGATTACCTGTAATGAGTGTACCACCTTACAGGTTGCTAATATTCTATCCTTTTAACAAAAAAATAAACAATATTTTCTATTCAGAAACCAATATTAGTATGGATAAGTAAAGAAAGAATAAGTATGCTGACAACCTTAATTATACAGGAACCTGGAAAACTCAAAAAAGCTTGTCTAAGAAGACAATGTAATTTAATATCTTCTACACATTTTAAAACATCAGTTAACCTTCTAGATTCTGAGAAAAGCTGTTCTCCTATTTCCACTAAGAGCAGATGCTCAAAGCCTCATAAATCTTGAGAGATTATATTTGTGTCCTTTCCAGCACAAATTTTGAGGCCCAAGATAAGCTTTGGGTAAGCATCTGAAACTTGTGAAAGCTTATCCAGACTGAACTTCTGAAACTTATCCATTGCTAATTGTCTCATCAAGCCCTTGCTTAAAGGATAAATAAGAGCACAGGATACGGGCAACAGCTGCACCCTAAGTACCAGCTGTGTCAGCAGCTTTTTCCTACCATTGTGCAGTTTTGATGCAAAGGTTCTGGATATCACAGGGCAAATTTATTGCTTCTATTGCAATTATTCCCTTGCAGTTTTTTTTAGAATTTCTGTAGCTGAGATAAACTGGGGGGGAGAAAAAATAAGTTATATTTAGGTAATCTCTTACATGATATATAAAGGAAAATACTTATAAAAATGAAATTAATCCTGGTTGATGGCAATATGCAGACAAATGGAATTCATATGAAGAACCTATGTTTTTCTACTTTTCTGATATTACCATCTTGTAATTTTTCTTCACTACATTAACCATAAAACCATCCAGATAGATAACAAAAAGGTCTCTTCCAAACAGAAGAAACCTCCCAAAAATAAGGCAGGGCAAGATGGTTTTATAGAGTCTAACTTTATCCTGTGGAGGCTAATTGTGTTAAGCCTTTGGTCCGTTAAATAACAGAGGGTCTTCCAGAAGGTAAGTGAGAGCTCATGTCTGACTTGAGACAGCTGGAAATCTCTGTTGCTTTTCCAAGCTTCAGTCACAATGATGAGCTCACAAAGTTCACAGAGAAGCCTACTTTTTAAAATTCAGACTCATATATGACACAAATATATGAAGCTTGAATTTTGAAGTGCCACAACTGACCAGAGATCTATTGTGAAGGTGCCATTTCATCTCAAGATTTATGAGGCTTTGCACATATTTCTTTTACGTTCTGCCTCAGGCTGCTTAAGAAATAGAAAAATATCTTGTTCCGTATTTCTTGTGTTCTGCTTTCAGAGTAATTCAAGAAGTGAAAATAAAAAATATAAAGAAATGTGTATGTGTATCAGTTAGTCAAACTGAGTTTTAAAGTTTCAGAGTTCAAATCATGTTTGGGGTGAGGAAGCAAGGATAGGAGTTCTTGTGCAATGCAAGCAATCCGCCCATCACTTAGTCTTAGCCCTTGCTTAACTTGTTTTCTATTTTACTTCACTGTTTTCTTTAAAGCAGTTCTCACACAGACTTCCATCGGGAATGGTTGACACATGTAGATCATTTCAGGTCCATTAGGAGTCTTAAAGTAGGAACACACAGGTGATATTACAATGTCTGCAACTCCAGAATTTTCCTGCATACTATTTATTAACTGTTTCATGTTGAGTGCTAAGCAACCATATCAGAAAGAATGAAATAGAGAAGGGAACTGTTGGGGAAATTTTATGGTACCTCTCGAGGTGAATTAAACACACATTTGTGCTTAAATATAAAAGGAAAATTTAATGAATAATGCATTGGGCAGTCCTACCGCAATACGCAGTTCTACATGGAGTCTGCAAAGATGCATCACAAACACATTCCTTATACACACTTGCACCAGCACCAATTCCAGGAGGGCTTGCATGGGGCATATCAGCCTGGCCCTGGGCCCGGTCCTCCATATCAGAGCCCAACTCTGCTGCCCAAAGGTGACCCCTGGGTTTGAGTCCCTGAGTATTCTCATTCCAGGACAGTCTGCAAGACAATGCTGACACTGTTTCTTATCACCAAGGGAAACTTCACTCTTTTGCAAGGAGTCTGTTCTGTTTCTGGGCATTCCTGCTTCCAGACAGTTTAACCACTTCTTGCAGTTGAGCCTCCTTGCCCTCCATGCCAGACCATTCCTCAATAACAAATTACCACTGCTGAGCAGTTACAGCTAGAAGTTCCCCTTGAGAAGAAAATGCTAACTGAGATCTTTTCCTGAACTGAATACTCTGTTCGCTTCTAGGTTGGGTCCATCTCTCTCTCTCCCGTTCTTTCCCTGTTTCGCCAGTTAGCACCATCCTGCGGTGCCTCTAACATAACAGGATTTTGCATTGATTTGCAAGTGTCTTACTTCTCCCTATTTTCCACAAACAAGAGCAGAAAAAGAAAGTGAGCAAGCGCTCGCTCTAGGTTTCTTGCTCTCCACAAAAAGGTTTAAGCTAATGTGCTTAATACGTGCTTTTTTTCCCAGGAGGGTGCTCAAGTACTGAGAACACACAGCTAAAAATTTCACACATCTATCAGTCAGACTGCAGTGGATCAACTACTATAATGTTCAATTCATGCCCAGTCAGGTGCTGAGTGGTGTCAGGTTTTTAGGCCAGATAAATGTTTTTCTTGGCACTTAGCTCCACATTCTTAATTCCATCCAGTGTGTTTTCATTTGGGCCAGAACAATAACACATTGCACCAAGAACCCAACCAGTTAGCCACGAAGGGCTGGCATTTACTAGAAAAGCAAAACAGCTTTATCACATAACCCTACTCCTAGATCCAGAACACAGTGGGCAGGGAGGGAAATCTAGCTTCGCTTTGTGTTGTCTAGCTTTTTCTGACTACAGAGCTGTTGCCTCATTTGTCTTTGGAATAGGTATCTGGGGGAGGATAATCAGCATTATTTCCTTCCATCAGCACATGAACTCCGCAACATGTTGATGTAGCAAGATGCCAAAACAAACATTCACTGTAGTGAGCCTGCCAAATCGAATCATAGAACCATAGAATCAAACAGATTGGAAAAGACCCTTGGGATCATCGAGTCCAACCATCAATCCCACTCTACAAAGTTCTCCCCTACACCATATCCCCCAACACCACATTTAAATGACTCAAACACATTCAGGGGTGGTGACTCTGCCACCTCCCTGAGCAGCCTATTCCAGTGTCAGACCACTCCTTCTGTGAAGAATTTTTTCCTAATGTCCAGTCTAAACCTACCCTGTTGCAGCTTGAAGCCATTCCCTCTTGTTCTATCACTAATTACCTGTGAGAAGAGACCAGCACCAACCTCTCTACAATGGCCTTTCAAGTAGTTGTAGAGAGTGATGAGGTCTCCCCTCAGCCTCCTCTTCCTCAAACTAAACAGTCCCAGCTCCTTCAATCGCTCCTCATAAGATTGATTCTCCAGGCCCTTCACCAGCTTTGTTGTCTTCCTCTGCACTCGCTCCAGCACCTCAATATCTCTTGTATTGAGTTGCCCAAAACTGGACACAATACTCATGGTGTGGCCTCACCAGTGCTGAGTACAGGGGTCAATCACTTCCCTACTTCTGCTGGTCACACTGTTTCTAATACAAGCCAGGATGCATTGGCTTTCTTGGCCACCTGGGCACACTGCTCTCATATTCAGCCACTTGTCAATTAGAACCCCCAGGTCCTTTTCTGCCGGGCAGCTCTCCAGCCACACTTCCCCAAGCCGGTAGCGATGCATGTGGTTGTTGTGGCCCAAGTGCAGGATTAAATAGTACAGTTGCCCACCTTCTGTTGTGAAGGCAGTATGCACATTCAAAGTGGGTTATTAACAGACGTGAGAGAATTACGGGACTCACCAAAATGAAATTTGTCCTCTGGCCAAGTCCGTGTGCATTAATCTTATCTGTGTTTAGAATCGTGCTTTAAAAAAAATATTATATAGTCCACAGATAGAACAGACTATTTAATCACTATCAGAGCCACGTTTAATCTCAAAATTTCCAGTTCCCTGTCTTGCGTTTGATGGTACACTTCCTCTCCAGTTTGTGCGGAGTTTTCCATTAAAGTTACATCAACAGTGTATTTATATGTCCCTTCTGCACACAGTTGGAACTGGAGGAGACAAGGCTCCTAGGAACAGAACTGGAAGCAAATACAATCCTGAAGCCTCATTTTCAGTGTGAAGACTATGCAGATTCAACACTAAAAGTTCCTGAACTTAACCTTCATGTCAAAGATGTCGGCCCACTTGAAGGAAAAGACCTCTTCTCTTCTGTTATGCAAATAGGAAACCAACTCCATTACTTGTTTCAGGTGGCAAAAGAGCAAACCTTACATACTCCCCAGAAAAGACACATTCAAGGAGACTCAGACAAGACAGACATCACGTCTGAAATAAAAAGACAGTTTCCAGTCAGTGCTATTGCCACAGCTGACTAGTGGCAATTCATTAAGCCTGACTACTTTTATTGTCTGCCCAGGTGCAGAAGAGAAAAGAGCATTAAGTTCTAACAACAGCCTCGGACACTTCCTAAAAAGAAAGATTCAAAATTTAAGAATACACTCTAGTGACACAAAAACAACTTCAGAGTTGAAGAGGTTTCTCAATCATACACTGCAGCATTTTTATTAACAAAAGAAATTAAAATCAAAAGGCCAAAGAACAAACTCTATACAGAAGTTTGGATTCTACTCTTTTATGGTTCATATTATTCTGAAATTCTCCTACAGGCAGTACTCATACTACAGACTGTATAATGATTTCCAACAGCCTAATCAGCAAGACTTCTGTATGACTTCTCTCAAACTTTTCTCCCAGAGGCAAAAATGGACCCCAGGATGACTTATATACAGTTTTCATTAAACAGCTTTTTAAAATCCTAGATAAATGTCAAGACTGTAAGACTAATTCTTCCAGACTCCTGCATCTTATTTCTCCCTCTGATTTTTCTAAATCAATATTAAAAAGGGAAGAAATTTATTTCTCTTTCTCTGGAAGCAACACTTCTGCAATGAGTTCTCAGTGCCACAGGATGAAGCACCAGGATGGCATCAGACAACTCACAGAAAGCTCCACTTTCTCTCCATCCCTCCGCAAAACAGAATGCGCAAACAGTAAATGGGCTTGGAAAAATGACAAACAGAAAAACACAACAGCAGAAGCTGCTGAGGAGGGCTGGCTCTTCTGTTTTGCAACAAACTTTGACTTTTGAATTGTGTTCTCCACTGAAGCAGAAAAAAAGAAACTTTTGAACGTTTACCCAAACGAGAATTACATCAAATGTTTATGTTATGACAAAATAGCATTCTTTGATGGAAGCACATTTTGCCAGAAATGTTTCTATTGGCTCAATATGAATTGGTATTGGCAGTAAGTGAAAATAATGACATAAATTATTCATCTTCAGGAGCAAGCAAGGAACAGGGCAGAAACTATCCCTCTCTGAATCATAAAATTCACCCCTCAGGCTCCTTTTGGGAAATGTAACTAATAGAGGAAGTAAAGAATCCATTTAATTCCACATATGCAAATTTTCAGTTATATGTTATCCAAATGAAAACATTATCACCGTATCATGTATGTCCCAAATGTTTGCATTTGTAAGACCTTAATACATTTCACCAGTCACCTACCCATATGCCTTTCTCACAAAAGTGAATCATTAAGAGAATTTAGGTTATTGAATAAGTCAAAAATGTCACTTGAATTTGCAGTTACCTCCCTAAGTCTTAGAAATCTTTCTTTCTTTTGATGTTGAAAATTACTATGATTTAACCCCATCATGTGAAAATATACTATTTGCAAAATATGCCTTCCCTTAAAAACAAAGTATAAGAACTATTTGGTCTTAATGATCAGATTACATGTGCACACATCATGTTAAAAGGCAAATGTGTTAAGTGATATGATAGTACTTTATAAAAAATTACTATGACTTCGACTTAAAATAAACAGAGTCAAGGCTGGTACATTATTACATAACTAAGTTTACTCAGCTTCTAGTGAAAAATTACAGATACACTGGCAACCTCCCTAATAATGAGCATTCTTTATTTATTTCCATTTACATCAAGGAAAGACTGAGGGATTATCCTACAGAAGGAAAAGATGTATGACAACTACCAAATTATTTAGGAAAGTATTTTATTTCAGGACTTAATAGCATTTACATTAGAATAAGGAAAAATGAACTCAAGTGTTCTATTTTTTATGGAGCTATTTTGTATTAAACTAATGGCAAAAGAAATTAAGCCTTCCTGCAGAAAAGTAACAAGGTTAGGCAATTTACTCCCAACAGTTTCCTGACAAAACTGCTTTTTTTTTTCCCCTGAAAGCTATCTAAGAGCATGTCTCCTTATAAACTAAATTCCCAGCCTTCCTATGTGGAAAATATGTCAAGACATAATTTTATCATTCATAGCCATACAACATGAGGCTTCATAGGAAACAATACTTTTGTGGTAGGACATGCACTGCCTACCTATTAGCAAGCAGAAAATATATCAGGGGTTTCTTTTCTGCTGATACTTTAAAATGAACTAAATACAGAAGAGTGATAAGTTTAATTCTCACAGAACTTTGTCAAGTCTTCCCAACAAAGCATGATTCATGTATGTGAGTTCTGCCTCTTGCTCACTTCGGCACCTGCTGCTGCATCTTAGTTGTGATGCCTTGATTCTCCCCATGCCCCATCCTGGCTGTAGTTTGTTGTCCATTTGGGTAGCCTCTACCAACTACACCTTATATATGGAGGCTCAGAAGCAGGGGAAATGTGCAAATGGTTTCCTGTTGTCCTCAAATTATCTTTTTGGCACATGCAACCTCCTGCATTAGTCTGTGTGACAGAGAGGACCTTACTAAGTCTCTACTACTAGCAAGCACATTCTGTTGAATTTACAAGATGCAGTCATTTCCAGTGGTAAACACAAAAATGCAATCATATAACTGAAGGCACAGACTGGAGAGCTGGACTTAATAGGAACCTAAAGCAATGTAGAAACAAATCTGTTATTACTTAATTGATTTGTGCTTGCAACTTACCTTGGGCAAGATATTTAAAGTGATTTAGCAACATAAAAATGCATGTATTTCTATAAGAGGATTTTCAAATGTCCTTCAACAGATTGGGCATGTAATTTCCACTGAAATTAAAGTGAATTAGATTCCTAATCTTGTTTGGTACTTCTGAACACTATACATGACTAGCTGGTACTTTTGAAAATAAGACCATGGAGAATAGTTTGAATTCCCCTTTGGCTCCTTAAATCAACAGCTACTCCATTAATTGATCCTCTACTTAACCTTTTCTTTGATAAAGTACAACAAATCCTAGTATCTTTGATTTTCTACATTTCCAGCTTGAAATTGAAAGAACATAGGCATAAAAAGAAAAATTCAGTTAACAAATTTCTGGCACCCTTGCAATACTTATTTCATATGTTTTTCTTTAGAATGCATGTGATTTTATTATTTTTTTTCCAGAAGAAAAGTGTTCAGAGACAATTATTTTCTTATGAATGATAGGAAAAATATTTTATATTGGCTTTCTCATTATCTTTAATTTTTTTGTTGTGCAAAAGCAACACTCTCAAACAAGTTATATTTTTTAATTCTTTTAATCAATAAATGGTTCTGACAGACATGCAGTTAAGACCAAACATTTCTTTACTGTTTTTCCAGTGCCATTAAGCTAATTATTACCACATTACAAGAATAGAAATATTTCTGCATAAACTGCTCAATTTTTTTCTCTTCTTAGATCAATCAGCATGTATGTTGGAGGAAAAAAAAACAATCACAGTTATGTAATTATTGTAGTTTATATTGGTTTCATCTCAGTGTAACAATAACTGTAACAATAACACAAGTGAGAGACAAATTAGAGTTGAAGCACACCATTGATCCAAGGCAGTTTAAGAGCAGTACAGACTGAAAGGAAGGGCAAAAATGAGAGAGAGACACAGAAAGAAACTGACTGTTCCTGGAACTATGGGAGTGTTGTAGCAATGCCTCAGGTTATGTTAAATTTATTCAGAGTTCTATTGTAATTAGTATCAGATTAATCATTCTCATTCATAGACGCTTTATTGAACAGTAAGTCGATATGAGAGTATCCTATAGGAAGTGGCTTCCCTTCAGGAAGGGAATGTTTTGTTTGAAAGTGTTGTAACAGTCCATTTGGATTTCTCCGATTTACAGGACAATATATTACATAATTTAAACTTTATTTCATGAGCTCATTAAGAAATGCAACAAATGAACATGATAAACAGGGACTCCATCCACTTTTTCACAGACCCATCTAGCACATGAATTCACTTATTCAAGTGATAGGGTTTCGTAACTTGTAACTGGTAAATCTTAATATCGTGCACTTACAAGAAAACAAAAAAAAAAAAGAAGCGGATGGTGTGATGGTGGGAGTGCTCATTCTTCTGACTCCATCACAATGTGGTCGTCGCCTTGGTCACACCAGGAAGCATGAAACCCTCAGGAGTCACTTGGAGACACTTCAAAAGCTTTCTGGGTAAGCTGATGTTTTATACCTTCCAGCTTGGAGGACTGGTCTGTACAATTTCCACAAGTCAGTGGATTATGGTGAAACTGCCAGATAAAACATAATTTCTGCAGGAGACAGCAATTTTGCAGGAGACAGTCACTGCATCGTGTCCCTTTAATCTGCCTGGCCACCTGACCTGTCTATATGGTGCTCTGTCTTTGACCTAGTGGTGCTGCTCCCAGCATACATCAGGCCTTAGCATGAGCTAGCTTAGACAAAATCTAAGCAGAAGTTGAGTGAACAGTCACAACTGCTCAACAGTTTTGTGTTCAGGCCATTCAGTCACTGGGGGGAAAGAACAAGCCAACTAAAGATACCTTATAGCCAGACATGAAACTTCTCACAAACAGCAACTGAATCAAGAAGATGGTAGAGTTTAGAAGTTCTCTATCCTACTTTGACTTCATATTGGAGCTAAAGGGTAAAAAGAAACCCAACCCTTTTTGAGGGGGAGTAGGGGGTTGGAATGGTATTTAATGCAGCTTTTGATTCATTCCTTTTGTGAAACATACAAACTATAATTCTCACAGACGCCACAGAAGAACCTGAAATGAATTTATTTTCAGTTTTCTTAATTTAGCAGCTTTAAAGTATGGAACAATAGGGTTTTCTTAAAATTAAAAGTTGTAGTGGTTCTATAAAAATAAAGGAAGTTTAACTTGGTTAAAAATTTAATCTTGTCTTTCACTTTGTCTGAAACCATAGGAAGATTTCAAGCAGGCCTAGTAATTACGGGAGAGTCAGGATGTTAAAATTAGAATGCTGTAACAGAGGAAATAAATGAAGCACTATCTACATATGCAGTATAATACTTTTTTTAAAACAGGAATTGGAATCGTTTACTTCTGTGATGGATATGGTTACTACTATGATAGAATGTGATTCATTACAGCACCAAACAGAAAGTAAATTCCATTTCTTTGCTGTATTTAAATCTACAGTTACTGTTTCCACAAACATGAAGTCCACTAGTAGACTTGTACATAGTGTTTGTGTAAGTTGGGTGTACTGTAACCAGTTCCAGTTGCAATCCTTACATCCTTGTCAAATGGTCCACAGTAAC
Source organism: Rissa tridactyla (assembly GCF_028500815.1). Taxonomy (NCBI): domain Eukaryota; kingdom Metazoa; phylum Chordata; class Aves; order Charadriiformes; family Laridae; genus Rissa; species Rissa tridactyla. The sequence continues at coordinate 106,306,890 of NC_071467.1, read as the reverse complement.
ACATTTAAATTTGGGGCAATCCAGATCAGCTGTGGCCAATTCTTAGCCATTCTACAGAAACACTGATAAAACAGTTATAGGAACAAGAATCTGTGTTCCAACATACTATGGTATTTTTCTGTGAAAAGTCTTTGTCTTTCTCCATTCATTCCATGGCTTCCTCAACTTGTATTGTTGTAACTACCAAGACATGCCATACCTTATATAGTCAAACACCTTTCCTTATTCACTTTCTAAATAAATATGTCTGATCAGAAGTTTGGAAAAAATATTGTTATTAAAACACACATAGTGAAAGACTGGTGTTAATCATGTCTGCAACATACACTTAGGATTTGACCTTGTCTACATAATTCTATAAATCTGTGCCTTGATAGCCTTCTTTCAGAAACAGGCTTCAAAATATTTCTTTCTTCATCAATAATCAGAAGCGTAAGGTCATATCCTAGTACGCTCTATTCAATCTATATAATACTTACTCAAGCCTAGCCTCACTTCGCCAGTCTTGGGACAACTTAAAAAAAAAAGGTGAGATTCAGGCTCTTACTTTTAAAGTAATCTAACAATTAAGGTCTGCATTTTCAAAATAGTCTAAAATTGCTTAAAAGGGATGATCACTTGGTGGAATTTAGGAACATAAATCTCTTAGGCTTCTCTGGAAGTCAGGGCCTCAAATGTGTTTTATTTATTTTTTAAAATAATAGCAATAAATAGGGTTTGAATTATTTCTTCATCAATCCCTGGGTTAAGCCAGAATCAACATATTACTCATGTATGGCAAAGTAAATAAGAAAATATTTTCAACTGGCTTTCTTTATTTCTTTAAATATGCTGTCCAAACAGCTTAGTTTTGTCCGCTTATATATATATATATAAAATAATGTATTTTAGTAAAACTAGATTTTCGTTAATCGCAACTGCTCTAAACACAAATCTGTTCGGTTATAAAATTAATTAGACGGAAAACCAAATACCTGGAAAATATGTAAACTGTGTGACCTCTATTCTCTGACCACTGTCCCACACACCCAATATACAAATAGCTCCATGCTCTTGAGACATTTACCTTAACTACTCACACTTCACATAGCAATATAAGCAGTCACATGACATAACACTCTTAATGACAAGGTCCAATGCAGCAATCAAGCTGGAAATATGTTCAATTAAATCTTTGAACATTGTGTGTGCAGTGTTTTCATTCACAGTACAAGAGAAACACAGCACAGTAAGGCTTTGACTAAAAGTCAAAGCTAACTGGGGCCACAGAAAATCCACAACCAGCAGAGCAGTTCTGCTTGAAAAGTGGTTACTAAACAATAGCACTTTCTTGGTAAGTAAATGGAGCTGATTACTGTATATATAAAAGCATATTTGATAATTTCTGTAGAAAAAAGAAATACTTTTACAGTTATCAATTTTGCATGGAGTACATGTATTTGACCCCTTCGAACACAGAAGGAAAATTTAATGGGCAAATCGGGTAACGAATTTGGAATAATAAGTACTTAGGATGACACTGAAAACTGGTAAATTCCCTGTTCAGCCTCAGCTGCTCACTGTGATCTCCAGACAAATTACCTGGATTATTTCTACTTGTTGAGATTAAAGGCAGAACAAAGTATGCTATACATTGCCTGAAGAGTTCACTGTCTGCCCATTCTCCTTGTGGTGCATTGCAAAACATGAGCTCAGGATATCTGTGTGTATATAGCACTGTTGGCTTCCACACAGCCCTCTGTCCAACCTTTATAGTGGGAGTAGGCCTGCAAATATACTCCCTAAATTTGCAAAACTATTCCTGAATATAGTGCATGCCTGTGTGGGAAAAATTTAGGGGACAGGATAGCCTGTCAAAATCAAAATTCTTAACAATAGGCTCAGACCCATTGGCCTAAATTGATGTTGTTACATCCTGGTCCGACTACATTGGGCCTGGGAGAGGTTCACAATGATTCCAAGTGCGAGATTAAGACACAAACGAGGTCAGATGCCACTCACTGCAGGTTTATTGTTATTCCCCAGCAATAGTCACTGAGACAAGCGATAGAGTAAAGGCAGAAGTAGAGGAAAGGCAGAAAAGCGAAGCAGTATTATGGAGCGTAGCAAGAGTATAATCATCACCACAGGCCCAACGACGTCTCGGCGGTCCTCCAGAAGTTCAGTGGCATCCTGTTGATCCGTGGTTGATGGTGGTGGGGGTGTCAGTCCCGATTCCCAAATTGTGGTGGGTCACCATGCCAGCTGTAGTCCAGGTAGCCCAGGTCGGTCCGCAGCTTGACCAATCAGCGTGACGGTGGCCTTTGCCCAGCTAATTGTCATTTTACACAGTTGCCGTATAAGCTTTTCCTGCCCCATTGCTTCTTGGGCAGCGCTTGGCACAGTCATTGTGCTTCAGCAATTTTGGAGTTAACAGCACAGGCTTGGGTGGGCCCCGGGCTAGGCAGGGTCTGGCTACTCGGTAGCCAAAGGCCTACACATTTTCCAGTTG